>NC_064408.1:69742500-70045312 GCF_023375975.1 Astyanax mexicanus | reverse complement strand
TTCCCTAGAATATGAATGAAGGTATAAAAAACTCAGTTCTGAGGTGCTGAAATATTAACTTTGTTCTAGTTTGGTTTCACCTTTAATGTGATTATTCTCGGTTGAAAAATTATATTCAGAACAGAAAAATCTATTTAGCACACCCAGAAACTGTGAGACAAGAACAGCCTGACCCAGCTGGGTTAAAGAAGAAGACTGAGAATGTATACCATCACTATTTAATTAGCATGATTATATTAGAACATTAGTCAGGAAAGTGACTCATTCGTGAACCATGTATTTTTAACTAAATATGTCATGAATTCACAGGCACCTAGTTTAATGAACCAATGATTACATTTCTCCACTTACTGAACATTGAACTCATTTCTCATTTCTTAATGAGCCGACTTGCTCCTCTTAACTTAACTAACTAATAACTAGAATACACATTTGACACTTTCTTCAATCTTTCATTCAACTAAAATGATTCCAGGCTTGTGATTCACTGGTTTCTGTCTCTGCTACACCTGTAGAGCTCTGGATTGACAACTATGTGGTTCTGTGAGTTCAGCCTCAGATAGGTAGTAAGAAGGGGAATCCAGCCTGGTTAGTTAAACAGCATACCTCCACTGATGATAAGTGTCTGTGACCTCAGGTGGAGACACCATTTACACACCATGCTGATCTAGTTGATCTAGCTGAGTCTAGTCACTGTATTCCATAAGACATTTCCTAAATCGTCTTGTATACATATAGCATTATGTAGTACATACTGTATATACATTGTTCTGTTGCTGCAGTCATGCAAAACCATATCTCCAAAACCAAGGTAATCAAAATTCCCTTTAACAAGTGTAGGGAAATGCTTTTAGCTTTCAGTGAAAGTCAGTGTTTCATTCCAGGCTGATAAATGAATCCATTCATTTTGAAAGTTTAACACAAAGTACAGAACAACTACCAGATTTAGCTTTAGCTTTGATTGCATCATGCATTCACTGTGTCGTTGTTTCAATAGGCTTATGCAATCTCACAAGATTTATTTTTATCCATTTTAATGCATTCATTTTTCATCAAGAACTTGCATTATTAATGATGGTAGAGTCTGACTGCTGCACAAAGTCTTCTCCATCACATCCCAAAGATTCTCAATGGGGTTAAGATCTGGACTCTGTGGTGAACAATCCATGTGTGAAAATGATGATCTCGTGCTCCCTGAATCACTCTTTCACAATTCCAGCCCCAAGAAAAAATCCATTGATGGAATAACCTGGTCTATATTCAGTATATTCAGGTAGTCAGCTGACCTCATTCTTTCAGCACATACTTTTGCTGAACCTAAACCTGACCAACTGCAGCATCAACCCCACATCATTTACTTACTTAAATCCAGGTGGCAACTTTGTTTGGCCAGACAGTGTATATCTGACATCATCTAAATATATATATATATATATATATATATATATATATATATATATATATATATATATATATATATATATATATTTGTGCTGACTTATGAGCGCAAACAAACTAAGGAAGTAATTTCATTCCATGAAGTAAAATATTTCTGAAATGGTAATGTTATAGAAGTAGGAAAATTGTTTAATTTAAAACACTACCTCAAAAAATGTATAATAAAATAATTTTGGATTTTTTGCATTATTTGATTTGATTATGATTATGATTATGAACTCCAAAAGAGAAAATACTTAATAATTTGTGTCATTGTGTCATAGAAACATTATCACTAAAACATATCCAAATTAAAGGAGCAGCAAGATGACTTTTTTCAGCACCGGTGAACCACTTTGATACACCGTTATCTATTTTCTATTTTAATATGCCACATTTAATTAATGCGAACATAGTGATAGTTACAAGTCAATATACTGTCCCTTTAACATTTATCATTTTGTATCATATTGTATATCTGAAATTACTGTTACACTTTGACCACAATGTAAAGAGAGCAAACACCCTTAAATAAGATATATAATATAATATATAATATAATATAATATAATAACATATTAGTATTCTGTGACAAAACTTATTTGAATATTGTTTTCTTACGGTAGAGAAACTGTTGTTTGTCATTTAAACATAGATCTATGTACATTCACAATGTACAGTATATACAGTATATAGAGGTGTGTTCATATGAAAGTATGGGGGTGGAGGTGCAAAAAAGAAGACTTAGGCATTTATTCTTTTTTTGCAGGGAACAGTTGCATCAGCACATGTTGGTGTGTATCTGTGCACCTGCTTTACCCTTCAGACACTTCAGAATGCTTATTTATTGATGATACACCAAGATTTGTTTAGATTCAATGGGTGTTTTTGGTATTGAACACTGGAAATAAGCCAAGAACAAGAAGAAAGAATAGAGCATAATAAGGCAGCACTAGAGAGCACCAGAGGTCACGATGACTGCAGGACTTTTGAGAGCGCAGAAATACGATACTACTCAATAGTGAAAGTGTGCTTTTCTATTTTATTCAACACTCTTATACACACAGGAAAATCAGCCAAAGTAAGCACGATATCTAACTGTGTGTGCTGCGATATCCTACTGTGTCTGCTGTGGAGCAGAGTTTCCATGACGTGCAGTGGGTTGCAGTCTGTGGTTTTGTGCAAGGCCTAGCTAATGCACAAACAGACGTGAAGACCCTCACAAAGGAAGCAGACACTGAGGTCTGTTAGAAACAATAGGTGTACTGTAAAGATCAATACTAAAGGCAAGACAAAGTGCAGGTACATCATTCTAATGGTTACCTCTCAGAACATGCGCTATTACAGACCAATTACACTAATCAAAGTGGGTATAAACTAGGGGCAAACTGAAGGTCTACACAGTGTAGTTTAAACCTTTAACCTAAGATTTAAACAATTTTATCCTAATATAGAAGTAGTCAATCAGTGCTTCATGTTGTTCAGTATGTGACTACCTCTTGGGTTTAAAACTTTTTAAACTTGGTCCTGGAGATCTACCAATGTGGAGAGTTCAGTAGCACATCCAGCTCTAATATTCAGAAGCCCCTCTAGGCCTATCTTACCTGGAACAGGTGTGATAGATCAGGGTTAAAGTCTACAGAGTGGTAGATCACCAGGGTGGTATATCATTAGGACCAGACAGAGGCATGGGAACACTAAAACAAGCCCTGCTATAGATTGTGCTTGAGAGGCTCCTCCACTGGATTTAAAATCAAAACTATTCTACTATTCTCTTCTAGCCAACTTTTTATTCATTGTCTGACCAAATTTATATGGATCCACTCAATGAGTTGAGTAATCTGAGTGTCAGATTCAGACGTTTTGTAAAGAATATTACATTAAGTTTATTTGATTTATATATTTAATAATTTAATTTACAATTAAATAAACATTGATATTTAGAGCCATTTCCAAAAATTCTATTTTTTGTGGCATTACTCATAGAACCCTAACCTGGGTTTTTAAAAGTTTAATCATCCCTGGAAAATTACACAACACAAGTACAAATAGCTAGTAAACGAAAGCACCAAATAAGGGATTAAGAAAACATTTAACAGTGATCAAACATAATTGTGACTCCATACACACAGTGTGGACTGCAGTAGGTGAAGAAAAAAACTTATGTTACCCAAACTATGATTAATTAAATTTTGTTGTCTTTATAAGAATATAATTACTTTGTTATACTATCATTTTATCCTTAGGTTAGTGGCATTTATGGTCTTAAAATTACATTAATATTGTTTATCACAATACATCCTGGGACATATTAATATATTGTCCACAAACAATTTTCGTGACAGACCTAAACTCTTAACCCAGATTAGTTGACTTTACTAGAAAATTGTGTGGAAACCCTTTGCCTTAAATTACTTACGTTTTTACACTAGAAGAAACGAAAGAAATTAAGTTGAATTAACATAGACTCTTACAGTATACAAACAAGCTTTCATTAGTGGTATTTTCTTTATATCATGAATTTACATAAATGAGCCCTTTTCTAAATTTTAAATAATAAAAAATAAATATTTTAAGTACAAAAATAATAACATTATTAATTTCTACCTAAAATATAAATATGAAACATGAGGAAAAAATAATTTTTATTAAATTAGGCTACAAAAATTTTTTAAGAAAACAAACAATACTTTTTAAAGTTTCAATGTATTTTATATTTTAAAGGTGATGGTCAGGTTAATAATATTTGTTGGTTCGAATGTAATCTTCTCTTCGATTTCATTCAAGTATTTTTTTATACTAAAAGTAGATGAAAATGCTATATAGTGAACAGTATTAAGAGCACAGCCAACACAGAGTAACTGCAGCTCAGAAAATGATGCTTGTTCTTACAGCCTACAACACAGAGGCAGAGCAGTTTACCTAAGGTTGCTACACACTGATGGTGAGTGTCAGAAACTGGAAGACTCACCCAGTATGTAAATAGATGTTGCCATAAGCCAATGGAAAAGAAGCTGCCAATGGCAACAGAATTAAATCAGTAAATTGATTCAACTTAACAAAGATCTCTGTTTGAATATACAGTTGGACAATGAAACTGAAACACCTGTTATTTTAGAGTGGGAGGTTTCATGGCTAAACTGGACCAGACTGGTGGCCAATCTTTATTAATTGCACATTGCACCAGTAAGAGCAGAGTGTGAAGGTTCAATTAGCAGGGTAAGAGCACAGTTTTGCTCAAAATATTGCAATGCACACAACATTGTGGGTTCAAAAGAGGACAAATTGTTGGTGCACGTCTTGCTGGCGCATCTGTGACCAAGACAGCAAGTCTTTGTGATGTATCAAGAGCCACGGTATCCAGGGTAATGTGAGCATACCACCAAAAAGGGCGAACCACATCCAACAGGATTAACTGTGGACGCAAGAAGAAGCTGTCTGAAAGGGATGTTCGGGTGCTAACCCGGATTGTATCCAAAAAACATAAAACCACGGCTGAATTCAATGTGCACCTCAACCTCCACCAGAACTTAATTATTGTGGCCTTCAGTTTCATTGTCCAACCCCTGTATATGTGCCCACGCCCTGCTTACAGTATCGCAATTTATCCCAATATAGCCCTGAACCAAATAAGTTATTCCCAGTACAGAGAAAAATTTCTTGACTGTTTCTTGAATTTCAATATTTAATCCACCAAAAATCAAACATAGACCATCCCAAAGTCCATTAAAGCTGACTGAATTAAGACTTTAGTGATCATTTAGAAGCTAAACATAAAAAAAAAAACATGAAAATCAGTTCTCACCCATCCCTCAAAACTCTGTCTGCTGCTGGACGACGTTAGAAGATCCTCCAACTGGATCCTGCAGTTCGCTACGAAGTCGTCGTAGCCGATCGGGGTGTCGTGGAAGACGGCGATCTCCAGCTCCTTGCCCTCGGACACATAGGGACAGAACTCCTCGTTGAAGGCGGGTCGGTTGGTTTTGGGCTTGATGGCGGTCTGTCCCACTTTAAAGTCGTCCACTTTCACCACTATGTAGGGGTCCAGCTGGTGGGTCTTCTTGTTTAAGGTGTGTCTGGTGGAGAAGGTGGTGGGCTTTAAATCCACCGCCTCGCGGACCCTCAGCCTCATGTACCCGTTGAATTTCATGTCGAGTCGTGTGTCGCTGTGTATCGGCTGGTGTGTGCGGGCTGGTGCCGCGCGCTCAGACGCGCTCTGACTGATTTAGAGACGAAAAAACGCGAGAAACGCGCCGCGCGCTCATTGTCCAAACCGGCGAGCAGCAGCAGCAGCAGCAGATACACCCAGTCAGAGGAGTTTCAGCACTGAACACACTTCAGCCTCAGAGCCCGCAGCCCCACTAATCACCTCTGAACACACGGAAAAAGAACACGAAGCGCGGCGGGAAATCCCTGCCCTGCAGTCTCTCGAGCTTCACCTTTATAAGCACCTCGAGTTCCGCAACAGACCACAATCCCTCACCACCAACACAGCTCTAACACACAGCACCAACACAGCTCTAACACACAGCACCAACACAGCTCTAACACACAGCACCAACACAGCTCTAACACACAGCACCGACACAGCCACGGCTAAACAAGTGTACGTATTATGTTTGTTTTTGTACCAGTCAAAATTATAAAGATTTTAAGGAAACATTATCATCAACTCAATATGTGTCAACAACTTGATGATCCAAAATTGTTTGGTTTTCAAATGAAAAATGTGTAATTAAAATATATATTGTTTATTAGTGATAAAAAACACCGAATGTACCTTTTGGTTAAATGGTACAAGTTTGTAGCTCCTACTGTTAGGAAAGACTTTACTCTAGAGGAAACACATCTGACCCTGTAAAGACCAATATTATACCTCTCAGGTACAATTATGAAAAGTGTACCTTTGAGTACAAGAAAGTACTTATATCACACCTCTGTTTTTTAGTGTGTAAACAACTCATAAGCAGCTGTAAAACAAAACACTTTTGAAATGTCATAAACTATGTGTAAGCATTACTATAATTTAAATATTTAAGCTCCTAAGGCCCAAACTCTTGCATAGCATGCATTTTTTATTTCTCTTTTATATTTGGGCTAATTGGCCCCTGATTAGTGTAAAAACAAAGAATTGTCCTTTTACATTATGTAGTTTCTGAGAAAAATGATGTCCACATTTGAGGACTTTCGATATTTCGATAGAAAACCAGAAGTCGCAATTAGTAAAAACATGTATCTTGTGCCCGAACACAGCATAATGTTTTGCCTGGAGACAAACCAAAAGTAGAAAGAACAACTGTGCCCCTTTGAGCAATATGGCTCATTTGAAGTGCTGCTTCAACACGAAGACAAAATAAAGTAAAAAAAAAACACAAACATTTGCTGTGTTTACTGTTCATTTAATTTTTTTAACAAAATCGAAACCGTAACGTGTTAAACTCTTCTGCCTCCACTAGGTGACAGTATAATGACCACACAAGAATTTAGTGTTGTGGCCTAGACAACCCAAAATGTGATGTCCACACATGCTGTAGGAGGACATATATATATATATATATATATATATATATATATATATATATATATATATATATATATATATATATATATGTTAAACAGTGTGTCGTTGTCATACATAATTTGATTATACAACCAAATATCAGAGCACACCTCCATCAAGTTTGGAGTCAGTGCTGTACGGGCATTTTGTGTGAAAGAAATTAAAGTTGAAGGACATCAAGATTAATACTGTAATTATATGTAATAAATATCCACATCAAAGACTATAGTGTTTCAGCTCTCAAGCGGATCAACTCTCAAGGAAGACAAGAAGACCTGAGTTGAATCTCAATATACAGTACCAGTCAAAATATAGACAAACGTTTGGACACACAATTATTTTGTGAACAAAAAAGGTGTTAAAAATATGTTATGTTAAAATATGTTTTAAACTTTAAATTCTTCTAAATACCACATGTAGCTTTGAGGACAGATCTGCAAACTATTGGTATTTTAATCTTAGTGTCTATTTTCTCAGATCTTGGAGGTGCTGAACAATAATTGCTGCTTTTCCTTCACACTGTGAAGCTGCAGCTCATCCCAAATCACCTAAAATCACCATCTCAGTTCATCAGGTTTAGATCAGGAGATTGTGGAGGACTCACATTTTATGTTTATTACGCAATCCCATATGTGTTCATTAATTTTTATAAAGAAAAAATAAATAAAGAAAATGCCAAGTCCTGCCGAAAAAAATGTCAGCGTAAAAATATTTAATTATTATTCATGATGAAGCATTTCTATTGGCCATCACGAGTCACACGAGTCCACATTGCATAGTTAAACAACTGCCAGATCCACATTATGTCTGAAAATAAAACACTGGACAAAAATGTAAACAATAGAGATCCAAGGTTTTGATTGACAGTAACAATACATTTATATATTCAAAAATAATAAATATATGTGAAGAACTATTATTATTATTATTATTTCAGTGGATGTTTGCTATACGCTTTTGGCCCAGTAGAGGGCAGTGTTGCAACAGAAAACACAATGCAACCTACATTAGAAAATAACGTTGTGTATAAGTGTGATAAAAAAAGAAAAAAGGAAAAATAAATTAAAATTTCATTTAAATTTATTCATGCACTATAAATACATTTGAATTGAATTAAATTTAATCTGGGACAATGAGCTATACTCCCTGTCTTCCTTTTACAACACATGTTGTCACAAAGCAGCTTTACAAAGATATGGGTCCAAGCTACTTATGAGTAAGCAACATAATGATAGTGGCAGCAGTGGCTAGGAAAACTTCCTCATACTAGGAAGAAGAAAGCCTGGGAGGAACCCATCCTCCTCTGGTCGACCTGAACAGTACAAACAAATAACAGAACAAGTACAACAGTACAGAGAGATAATGGAATTATGAGTGTGAGTAGGTGCTGGACGTATGCTCAGTAAACTGTATCATCTTGTACATGGTGAATTAAGCAGAGTTAGGATTTATTTCTTGCCAATAATTGAAGAAAATAGCCAAACAAGTGATAATGTAATTAACCTGTTAATAAAGATGTTAATTTTTATTTTTCCCTCCACGCAAGAAAATAAACAGTGTGTGGCCATTTGTATAGAATTCATCTGGGTGGTCTTTAAGGGGAGTAAGGTCCACTTAAGATCTGAAAATAGTAGATTGTAATAGTACATTTCATGCTGAAACAATACTATAAATAAATGTACAGCAGCTTTGGTACAGGGGTCAAACCATCTTTAAGTTTCCAGCTCTGTGTCAGTGACACAGCACGATCTCAGAAATGTGAATGTCAAGCTATTTGGCAGGGAGAACACTGGGATGATTTAAACTGGGCATGGGGATAGTTACATAATGTAACGGCAGTTTAATTTCCCTGAGTGAATTTCAACTCAAACCCAGCAGGCCTGGCTATGAGCTATTACATCAAGGAAACAAGGCGCTATGAGGCCTAGTGAAGTTGCACAAGTGTACAGCGAGGTGTACATTTCACAACTGAGAGCGATGGCAAAGATCAAGAAGTACTGTGTCAAGAAGTACTCAATTCTAAATTAGAACACACATTTGTTACAGGGTTTCTGAAGTACATAAGAATCAATCCTTGAGCCTGATGTTCTATCTAAAGCTCTTTGTGTGCTTTCATCATCATTTATTAACATCCCGACCTTGCATTTGGATGCATGTATGCATAGATGTTTCTACCCCTTAACCTTCACCAGCAGTTGTATGCTGCTGTATAGAAAAATGATGCATCTATAGAATATTGCAGTGTTTCTTTGTACCAATAAATGGGAGTTGGTCAAGTGGTTCTTTACATTTATTGATTTAGTTGTGTGACAAGGTGATCTGTAGACATGGCCATCTTATTATTGTGCAATGCCACAATCTTCTAAATAAACATCCTTAAAAGATTCTTGACCTAGACGTGTGCTTCTGACAACCTGTAAAGGCTGATAAGTTCTTTTAAAAGACCTTAAAAGACAATTTGCATTTACACATATACATAGAAAAGAACCATCTATTGAGATGGTATACATGGTATACCACATCTCCTTAGAAATGTCTTGAATAAATCATTAATGGGTTTGCTCTAAATATCATTTGCAATTTTATTTTGAACCCTGTGGTGTCTACCATATAGACCGTAAAAGCACAGTACATTTTCTTCTCAATTTAAAGGTTACCAGCTTCCAAACAACTAGTGAATAATTACATCTAATATATTGCATCAACCATTTAGCTGGGCACAAGCAATTCTTATCATAACATTAATTTTGAGTCTTTATTTATTTATTCATTGGTGATAGCAAGATTCACAATCTAAAACCAAACAAACAAATACATTTTGCATCAAATTAGTATTCTCTGGAAGTAAATGTTTAATAAAAAAAAATGATTTATCATCAACAAGAAACAACATTAGTATTTTAGTATGCATTTGCAGTATGCATTAGTATTTTAGAACATGTTTTTCAAAATTTCTCTTTATGTCATTCATCTATCCTTCAGGTTAATTAAGATGCCCAGAGGAAAGCCTCCCCCCCTACATGATGCTGCCACTGTGCACTTCCCCAATGACACTGTTTCAGTTTCAAAGAAAACTGCCAACAGTTGTGCCTCGTTAGTTCAGGTAATTAACTTTTTATTTCATTTAATGTGTAAAAATGTAAATATTCTATACCAATTTAGGAATTCACTTTATGTTTTTTGTTGGCTTAAGTCCTGTAAAAGGAAAGTTCTGCTGACTGTCCTTTAGGATCAACCAAAAATTTCAGTTGTGTCAATGGCAATATAAATGATACATTAATTAAATTCATGTGGTGGTAGTGTAGTTTTGTTATTTTAAAGTAAGCCACTGGGAACTAGAAATTTATGACTATCATAATTTTGTCTTATTGTCAGTTATATAAGCTTGTGCTAATGCAATAGTAACCAGCTGGACCCAGCCAGCATATACTCACACTCAACAACACAAAAGACAGTGACTTGCTCTTATAGCCTTCAACACTGAGACCAGGTATTTAACCATTCAATAATCCCAAGAGAAGGCAGTCTGTGGAGAATGATTACACTCTGATGGTGAGTGAGAGGTGAGAGCAATAGTGTAACCAACATCAGGTGCAAACCCTGCAGAATTGCTCGGTAGACCCCGTTCAACTAAAGCATTAAATGAGCATGTGCAGAGTAGTTGGCTTGGCCTCAACTAGGGTTCAACTACAATTTGTACAATTTGCTGAAACAGAGTTTTTAGTCAGACCAACTTTTTACAAGAAAGGTAATAAAGTTAGTTTTCTGGCGATTAGTTTGCTATAAATTATGGTAATGTCGTAATCCAATATTTGTTTTGTTCAGCTAACTTAAAAATCACATCAAGGAGAACAAATTCAAGTTTAGTTTTTAAAGTGTTATGGAGGCAGGGCCAGGTTTGTGCCACACTTAGGGCCAGTTTCCCATACAGAGATTGAGCCTAATCCTAGACTAAATTTTCCTTTCACTAAAAAATCTAAATCAAAATGCTATGTAGTCCAACACTAGGTTTAATCCCAGTTTAAATTTTTTGTTTCATATGTGACTGGGTCACTCTAATTTGGGAGCTTGACATTTTCACTCAAGGATTCAGGTCATCTGGGGAAACTGCAGTTCTTTACATGAGGACCAGAGCTGAACTCATGAAAATCAAGAAAACCATTACAGGCCAAGAATAAATAATGAAACACTGAGACAATGCCTAAACTTTAGACTTACTAAAAGAAGGAAAGCACTTGTTCAGACCAGTAAAGCACCCCTGTGGCTGGTGACAGAGGAATTTTCATCATAATGGAGTGAAATCCATATACACCTGTTCAGTAGATCAAGAACACTCTTCAACATGCAGACACCTGTCTGCAGAAATCATTCTAAACAGAAATATTGAGCCTACATTGCAGGATGCAAACCATTAGTAAACCATACGGCTTTATGGCTGCCACAAATACTGGCCTGCTTATCTTCATTAATAAAGTGAGTGCTGCAGATTGGCAGCAGTATTCAGTTAAGCTTATGTTCAGTATAATACATCCAATCCCAAAATATGAAGATTTAATTCCCTATTCTGTACATAAGATGAATCTACAAAGTTGTGAATCTACAAAATAAATAATCTGTGCACTCTTGTGCTTAGTGAAATGACTAAGCATGAATAAGCAGTGATCATGTGAGTGAATGTAAATAGCACCAGAAGATGAAAGCTGATGTTGGGAAGCCACTAGATGTCCCTGTACCTTTAGAAAAGAAGACCCTCATTTCCAAGTTCATGAGTTTGTGGCCGGCTGACTGAGGTTCATGTACCACTCCCTTTAGGAAATTAACCAGCAATTCTATTTTATGTTCTTTTAACCCACTTTCACACTGTTTTATTTCAGTTCAGCCTCCACTTTACCTCTCTTCTGAGGAAGTTCTCTTCTCTAACCAACGTGCTTTAATTCAGATTCAGATCTTTTTATCCAGCCGTGGATTTATGAAGGTCATGTCATTAACAAACTGTGTCTTTTTGCGCAGGTGGGGAGGTGGGGAGATATCTGAGATGAGCGATAACAAGACTGAGCTCGGGCCGGCAGCCAGGAGGACCTCGGGAGGACAAGCCGGGTAAGCCAGTCTGTGAGCTTCCAGTAGTACGATGGTGACAGAGGGGGAGAGAGAGTGGTGGACAGGTGGGGGAGGGAGTGTTTATGACGCAAAAGGAGAAGAAAAAAATAAAAACAAGACAACACCTGCTCTGCGATCACAGCCCCTGCAATGTGACCCCTGAATGTCAGTGCTGGGCTACTGAGTTACTATATTGGCAGAGGGACGAGTCAGCTCTCAGACAGCAGGCAGCACCTCGTTCATCATGCTCTATAAAGATCCCTTGGGAACACGTGCGCCCCAACCAGCCCTGCGAAAAATAGACGCTGCTGATTTACTGAGCTTCCACCAAACACCTCCAATTGGCCAGTTATCATGTGGCCCATGTTATTCACTAAGATTTATGAAAATGCTGCATTGCGCATATGTCAAGTCAGTGTGTGTCGATTATGCTGTTTTATTGAGACTGAATCAATACTTGGAAAGTATGTCCAGGCATGGAATACTACACTAAAACTGAAATTTACATATTCAAATGTATGCTAACACTTTATTTCAAGTATACCCACATGTAGTCTTTATTACACATTCGTAAGCAGTTAATAACACATTTATAAAGCAATGGTTTGATATTCATGAATAGCTTGAAAGCACATGGCACATTTGCATCATATAGATTCAAAGCATCATTGCTTTCAGGATTACTGAGTCATTTAAAGCTCCTGCAAAGTGGTCCGATAACTACCACACAACCACAGTCCCCCTTTCAAATTTTAGCTTTATGTTGTATTGAAAATAATGGTTACCAGAACAGATCCTGTAAGTACAATAATAGTAGTATATTATCGGTACTGTTTTTATACTCTTGCAAAGTGCAGCACAACATTTTTGCAGCATCTTGACTTGCAAAAGTCAAGCTGTAAGATCTTTGGCGGCTATTCAAGTGCTTGAACCTAGCACAGTGCAATGCATTAATAAAGAGCCCTTGATACAAAGTGTTCTCATTTGAAAGCTATCGACCTAATCTCTAAGGCTGAACAACCAGCCACCGCAGTTCTCCTCTGAGGGGAGGAAAAACAGCATCTGAAGGATCCGATTTAGGAAATAAAGCGGACATGTAACCCAAGCTCCCAACTGCTCTTGTCAGATGATGCAGAGGACCCTGTAAAGGCTTCATCCATCCTCTTCAAGGGTAAGTGTCTGTATGTGTATGAGAGAGGGTGGGAGAGAGAGAGAGAGAGAGAGAGAGAAAGAAAGAAAGAGAACAAGAAAGAGAGAGGGTGAAAGGGAGAAAGAGAGGTCTGATCAAATTAAAGATCTGAAGAGGTTCTACACTCAATCAATGCACAAATTGTGCAGGCTCCAGGAAAGAGGTGTATGTGTTATGGCCTTTTTGGCTTCAGGAGATACAAAAGACACATGTGAAACCACTCACAAGCACACAATAAGTGCACTCTACCTAAATGAGATATATATGAGACATGTGTCCGTCATTTAGCAGGAAATGCCTTTTGCGAGACTTTGGTTTTGTACCCTACTGCTGGAAAAATGTTGGTCCCTGGAAAAACCAACAAAGCCAACCAGCAAATTTCTAATTCTATCAGCCCTTCCTTGTGGGGTGAGTGGTTAGTTGAAATGGCCTTACATGCACAGAAAGCCATGTCTAAGCTGAAGGCTCGCTGTAAATTCCAAACTGCTGTAAAATGCACCATGTAAGGGAGGCGATTCTTATTTTGGGAGAATGTAAAGCATTAGACACACAAGTCCACATGCTGACAGACTTGTTTCTGAAAGCCACGTTTGGTTTCTGAAGCGTTAGCCGCGATTTCTACGCATGGGCTGAGATGAAGCCATACACCAGTGACTGGGAAACACGTGGGAAACATTTGCCTCAGCCACGTCTAATTCAGCCCAGCTGTGTGGACATGCCACTCTGAGGATGATGCATCGGCCACTGCGCAGACAGGCCTGCTCTGATTGAAGGGGAGAAAATCAGAGCAAGACGTAATTTTCTCAGCTCAGAAACATCTCTATAAGACTTTCCAGTGAAGCCTGCATGAAGCAAAAGGCTGGAATATATATATATACTGTATATATATATATATATACACACACTGGCTGATTGTGCACGAGTTTCAAATAAGCGTTTTTATATCCTTAAAATGGGCTTGAAAGCTTCGGTCTAACCCTGGCCTGAATTCACAGTTGGCTTTGGTACGATGGATAGTATGTGCAGTACTGTGTCTGACATAGTTTGTTATTAATTAGGCGGCAGTTCGGCTCTGCTGTGGATGATTTGGAATGATTTTAGGGATTTTTGCAGGAAATGTCCCTCCCTAAATATTCAAACCCAACCAGACTTGAACTCGGGCCATTCATTTTTATTCACTTTACCCCTGAAGGAGGAAACAATGTAATAACATTAATCACATGTCACACTCCGAAGCATCACATATGATGTCTGATATAAATCTAAATTTGGATTTTGAGCCAAACCTATTCAAGCCGAACAGCATTCACAATTTTTACTAATGCCACAAGCCATTAGTCAACTGAGTACTGTCCATGACTCCTGCCCAGTTTCCAGCTTCCAGCCTCATCCTCTCTCAAACCAGACACAAAGATCTCTCCAACCCAAAACCAGCCACGCCTTAAAGCTCCCCTTGGGCACTGTGAAGTGACAAATGTCTCTCAAGCTGATTGAAGAGAAGATGCAGATCTGGGTGTTTCATGAGCAGGATGTAGCTGAATACCTCAAGTCAAATGTCAACACTTCAACACTGTTGAGTAGAAATATTTATGGTATCTTCTCCTATCGGTGTTTTGTCTTATCTGGATAATTGAGTTATCTGTATAATAGGGAAATCTTGCATTTTTGAAATACCCTGATATCAGAAGGTTTGTTTTTGAGGGCAAACTCAGGCTAACTGTGGGAGAGTGTTTAAAAAATGTTATGATCAGTTTGAATTAAAATAAATAAAATACTTGCCCTAAAACAAACTCGCCTTTGTGTAAGCAGCGACCACGACCCTCTTGAGGAAAGAAATACCATGGCAGAGCGTAACAAATCAAAATAAACAATCTGGCTTTGGGCCAAGATGCATTTTTTAGCCCTGTATTGACAGAGTGGGCCAGCAGGTTCAGGAAATCTCTAGGAAAGCCAGGAGTATTAGACTCCAGGCCTTGGCCGGATGCTCCAAAGCTCAGCGTTCAAGCCTTCTTTTTTCCACCCCTTTAGCTGACAAAGAGAGAAAGAGAGAGAGAAAGAGAGTTAGACAAAAATTTGTTCATACTCAAGAAGCAAATCTCCATTTTATTCAATGAAATTCCGTAGACTAGATGCTTTCCACACAGTCTTATCCGTCTACTTGGGACTAAGTAGCATTTTACTCTGAAGATCACTTCTGAATATTCATTTCTGGGCCTCAGACAGCAAGCTGTCCTTCGATTTAGAAATGCCGCCCTCCTTCATCGCTCCAGCAGTCCAGCTGCTGCTGTAAGCTGAGCCTGGGTGGGTCTCCTCAGCCCCGGCTTCTACCTCTGGATCTTATCAGTCCTAAAGCTGTGCAATACAGGCAATCTGGCCCTGGTTTGGATTTCAAGGCCACGCTCGGATCATCCTGAAATAACAAGGCTGACATCAAAAACACACCCAGAGTGGAAGTGGGTCAAGGAAAACAGTGCCTCAGAGCTGTACATTTAAAACACTCCAATATGGCATTGCGTTTAGTTGGGAATCAAACAAAGAGCAAAAAAGAGTCCAAAATCAATTGAACGTCTTTTGAACATCATTTGTCCTTTGTCTAGGAGTTCAGCAACCCATGTGGTACATATGATACATATACTGCACTTATCAGTATACTTACATAACAGGTCGCTTTGCAGCCTTAATTTGTTGACAAACTGAAGCAAGCTGGTATACTGTATATATTTATTATGTTTGGCAAGTCATAGCCATGGCTCGCAATATGTGAGCCACTCAGTGTAACAGAATACATTCAACACATTCAGTCACACAGCGACTTTAAATATCACTGGCAACACTGGCAACAGCACTAACTCTCTTAATTAAGAAAAATGCCTGCCCTCCAGCTCTCACCCTCAAAACAACAGCACTATAATTAAACCCAATTAGCTCATCAACTTTAGACTGGGTTAAGTGGTGTTTACTCAACACGGGCTAATTGTGTGGCAGATGGTATGTCTGGTAAATAGAGGGGTAGGGGATTGTTTGTTGTTGGAACGTTTGGGGTAGGTTGGCTAGGGCTGTGCACTAAGGCTGTTGAGGATTACCTGGGCTAATGGTGTGGTCCCTCAGGGCAGGGAAGTGAGGCTTGAGAATTCCACTGTGTGTGTGGTTCCCTTCCGTCCTATGCTCCAGGGTAGATGGCTCTCCCGACCGCACCAAAAAAAAACCTAGGGAGAAATGTTCCTGGAAGAAATAAGGAAAAAAGAAGAGTCAAACTTTAGTGTGCGATCTGGAGTAGAACAATACTTACCACTCAAAGTTCTGTTTCTTCAGGACAAAGTTGATTAGAAACAGACTGTTTGGCAGCCTACTTTTTATTCACTGAATGGACTGTGTAGTTTCCATACAGTGTAATAATAGCAAATTGTATAGTGATTGTGCTTTATTTTTTTTTTATTAATTGTTAATGTATGTAATTGTGTTAATGATTTTGCATTTTCATTTAGAGCTTATTAAGTACTTATGATACAAAGCCATTAAAAAAAGATTTCTCTGACGACACTACCCTCATGGCCTGCATTGCTGAGGAAGCTCAGTAGCTGGAATGCAGTGTGGAGTACAGGTGATAATGTTCTGCGTGGCAATGCTCCTGATAAAGTCACCAGAATCACATTGTGCACGTAAGGTCTACCCGTATCAGTGTTTACTGTGTAAACAGTGTTTAAGTGTGCTTTAAGTGTGAATTTACAAATATTTAAGAGTTGTTGAAAGTAGTTAAGATAAGACAGACAGTGCAGTCCAGACTAGCTTGTGTCAACATAAAAAGTACTACTTCATTATAGTAAGGTTTAATCTTTTAAAGCGTTTTAAAACTTTTCTTTAGACCTGCATATGTGATTATTTTTTTACTTTTAAGTAGCTTTTTAGAGTTTGGTTTCAAAATGTGTTAAATGACTATCAATTTTTGTACATAATTCATTTTTGGTAAGTTTTATTATATACACTAAAAATACACAAATACATGTGATGCAATCGGACATGATTAAAACTGTGTTTTTACTGTGTTAAACTGGCTTTTTTTTTATTATTACAGCAATCATTTTCTCTGATTTTGCTATTTATAGGTTTATGTTAAGTAAAATGAACATTGTTGTTTTATTCCATAAACATTTCTCACAAATTCCAAAATATTATAAAAAATATTATAATTTAGAGCATTTATTTGCAGAAAACGAGAAATGTCTGAAATAACAAAAATAAATAATGTAAAGAAAACACGTTCATATTCATAAAGTTTTAAGAGTTCAGAAATAAATTTTTGGTGGAATAACCCTGGTTTTTAATCACAGTTTTCATGCATCTTGGCATGTTCTCCTCCACCAGTCTTACACACTGCTTTTGGATAACTTTATGCCACTCCTGGTGCAGAAATTCAAGCAGTTCAGCTTGGTTTGATGGCTTGTGATCATCCGTCCTCCTCTAGATTATATAAAAGAAACTTATTATTATTTTGAAGAGGTCTCAAATTTTTTTCCAGAGCTGTCGTTTTTTTTTTTTTTAGTTTATTGTTTTTTTTTATTGAACTTCCTTTTTGTTTTGTAATTGTTGTTCATTTTTTAAATAGTATTTATAACTGACATAGAATTGCTCTGTACTTTTCCTGCAACATAGGAAGCAGTAACGCAGACTCCTTTCCCAAAATGGCTTTATTAGGGTTAATTGGGGCAAACTGGTGAGATCAGATGTTCAAAAGCAAACACAGAAGCAGATAGCCTGTCTGGGTGCAATACTGATCTGATTCAAGAGCAGTAGTTCCTGACTAGGGGTGTAGCTGCTGTGCCATGAACTCCTACTGCACACTCAGGTCTGAAATAATAATCCCCTCTGTCTGCACTGACTCACCAGTGAAATCAGCACTGACAGTCATGGTGATGGGACGGGCACTGACAGTAAAAGTGATGGGACCAGTTTCTTTACAGCTACACAGTATTAAAACTATCTTGAAAGTTCTATATATAGAGAGAGTATGTTCCATGTGATGTTTCTTCTACAATTTAATTAAAAGAGCACAGCAAAATTTAGAGCACTGAAATTAAAAATCCAAATTTTCATTGTTCTAAAACATTTGCAATCAAGTAAGGCCAAGGGGTAGGGGTGTCCTAATTCTTAGACTGGAGGTGTAGGGGGAAGGGACTGGGCTTGTTAGCCCTTTTATACTGAGATTGTTCAGAGGCACACTTCAAAACGAGGAGTATGAGAATCACTGGTAAGATGGGGGAACAAACGACCAAAGAAACCCACAAATGTAAGTATTTTCCCTGTTAAATGTGACGATTAGCACTATGTTACCATAGTTTAATGAGTAGTTTGATGTTTTATGGCAGAAATTCTTCATAACAAGCATAAAAAGATTGATAGTAGATTGATAGATTTGTCTCAGTAGCTAGCTAACTAGCTAGCTAACTTTCCCGTTCCACCTTAAAAGTTGCAACTTACGGCAGAGGCTGCAGAATATAAGTTGGAACAGAAAAATAAAATAAAGTAAGAGCTAATCAAAGCTAATTTCAGCTCCCCATCACAGAGGAATTAAGGAATAGACAGTAATAATTAATTTATTCGCCATCTCCCCCCTTTCTGAAGACATACAATAAAGCCCTAAAGTTAATTACTTAAACAGCAGAGAGGTTACTGTATTTTAGTGCTCCTGATGACGTATCGGGTGCTTGACGGGTTGTCCCAATTCTTAGGTGGAGATTTCACCACTTCCCCTTGTATCTCTGTTCCAATGGAAAGGGTTACACTTGAAAAGAAGGGGTAGGGGTAAGTGGTAGGGAAAAGGGATGAAATGGGATTGAGCCTAAATGTCTGTATAGTAAATGAGCTTCACAACAATCAGGAAAGTCTCTATATTTTTGTCAGATGAGGGGTAGGGCTTATAGGGGCTCTGCACTGAGAACACATATCTATAAGCAAAACCAGAGGAGATGGCCTGGTCTTGTGCAATACCACTCTAAACCAGAAGAGTCTGTAATATTTTCACTCTTTGTATTCGTGTACTCTTTGTACACAAGGGTTAAAAAGGTAGGGAAATTTGCTTTCCAGAATGTGGGACACTATAAAACCTATTTAAACACATTTTAAACTCCACTGCTTTTCTTCCATACTGGTTTAGGTAACAAGTGACAGCTGTGGGGCCAAGCATAGGTCCAGGCCTCCTTGCAGCTGTCCTGCTTGATGGTGGTGGTATGGCTCAGTGATCCTCCTCTAACTGGACAGATCCGGACCGGACACAGCACCTGTTCTGCCTGGCATGACCCACACGGAGCAACACACACTGGCTTTGGAGAAGTGAGAACTGAGGACTGCACTGAGGAAGATCTGGGACTTGGGATGTGCTGATTATGCTGCTACCTTCTGCAGACCTCTCGTATTATTAAACCGCGCACCGTGTACATTGTCTTGTACTATTTAGAGCGTGGTGAGTGTTCAACAGTAGTAGTGACAAGAAAGCAGAATAGAGTTAAGGTCTAGTAGAGCTTACACACTGTGCAGAACAATAGACTATCCTGCCCTCTCTGCTCCAGGATTTGCAAGGCTCAGTATTTTGTTTTTCTGTTAGTCAGCGAATGAATCGTATTATAAATTCTGATGACCACAGAATAACTAAATGCTGCTTTTTTTTCCCCCTTCCTCTTTCAGCACCCGTATGGAATTGACTTTGAGGAAAAGCTTATGTTGTGAACAAACATGGATTTTTTTCTTTTCTTTTTTCTCACTTTTCCCCTTGACCCCTTTTAGAGCCGTCATTGTTCGGCTCATCGCTGCATCTTGTTATGTCCTGGACGGTCAGGTCTTTTTATACTCTGCTGCTGGTTGCCCCATGTCCTACTGTAAAGTCAGCAGAAAGACCAAAGCTAGCCTGTGGCCTCTGTTGTGGTTGAGATGAAGCTGAAGACCGCACATGAGATCGATGAGCTTTCATCCAGTCCTGAGGCTTTGGAGGACATTAAGCTACACAACATGTCCAAAAGTATCCAGACACTTCTTCTAATTAGAATGTTCAGCCACTTTAAGTTTAGGTTGTGGCCACTGCTGACACAGGTGTTCAGTTAAGCACACACACTGCTTTATAATCTTTATAGAAAAGCATTGTGCATTGTGGTGGATTGTGTTGGCAGTAGCCATAGCCGTCCATGAGATTGAAATTGCCTTATTCAGTTTCAGCATTGGGCTGTGGAGCTGTGGAATCGTGGAATTGTGTTCTCTTGAGTGTCTCACATATATAATTTTGTATATGTGAATTTTCAACTGGAAAGGCAGAATGACACACTAACCAAAAAAACAATAACAAAATTTCTTGAACTAGAGGGCACCTTAACATGATTAATTGGAAGAAGGGGCAGTCTAGTGGTCACTTTGGCCCAATCACACCCCTTTTTTGTACCATACTCCATGTTTTCAATTAGATGAAATCCTTCCCTAAGCATTGTGAAAAACCTTCAAGCACCCAATACAGATACAGTAATAGCAGTGGGATGCTAAAGTTCAGCGGTCTAGCTGCTGGGAAACTAGTTAACTTTAGGGCATGGTATATCTTCAAAAAGGGGGCAGATGGTGCAGCAGTATTATTGTCCATTCCTTAATTCCTCTGTGATGGGAAGCTAAAATTAGCTTTATAAGCTTTACATTTACATTTTTCCATTCCATCTTAATTGCTGAAGCTTCTGATGTGTGTTGGACCATTTAGGGTTAAACAGGAATATTAGCTAGCTAGCTACTTAGATAAACTAATAGTGATTTATTTGATGTTAAGATAAAAATGGCCATAAAACATTGAAACTACACAATAAACTATGGTAATGTGGAGTTATGAATATAATTTAATTTTGGAAGATTGATCCATGCCCTTACTCCAACCACTCTCCGCCCTAAATAAACCCTCACTTCCTCTCTACCTGCATGTCAAACAACTTCACACCCACCTTCTTCCCATCTTCCTCCATCTTTCCTCCTCCCTTTTCTCTTTCGTTATCTCTTCTTCTGGAGGGCTTCAGCTTCACACTTTTCCAGGGAAGCTGCCCCGAACTCCTGCCCAAATCTCCCACCACCTATTCCTTCTCATTCCAGTCCAAGGGCATGGGAAACACTAGCAAAATAGTGGTTATCAAAATTTGTAACTAAAAAAAATCTAATTTGTGTGTTTCTTTGGTCGGTTGTGCCGCCATCTTGCCAGTGATTCTAAAATCCCTCTGTTTTTAGCCCTCTTTTTGAAGGGTCATGTAGCCTTAACAATTTCCCCTACCCATCCAGTCCAACAACAATTTGGACACCCTACTACATCCTAGGTGTGCACAAGCAAAACAAAGGGGTAGGGCTTAATATTAGGGCCAAGGATTTGAATAGAATAAGGCCTACGTCTAATTTTTCCCGCTCTAGAAGGCACCTTAGTGAGGCTTTTCAACAATGGTGGCACTCTGCCAGCCTGGAGTCTGCCAGTGTATATTGGTAAGTTTAAGCAACCTATGGAAAATATATCACTATAGTATCACTATAACCATTACAGAATGCAATGGGGAATGTTCTGGCAGATAGACGTGCAGACGTGTAGTCCATGAGAGAGCTGTTCTTTGCCATGAGTATTTTGGATTAGGGTGGGTAAAGGGAGGTGGCAGAGGTTCTGTTGTTGAGACTAAAGGAACTCTGGGCTTGTGAAGATTGCCCTTTAGAACTTTTACTGACTGAGGTTGAGGTATGGGGGAACTACCATGCATGTGTCCTTCTGAAGGACACAGGAAGAGAAAAAGGGGAGCGGGAGAGGAGGGAGGTGTGCAGAAAACGCTGATGTGCCAGGGCCACAAGGGTAAGATGAGAACAGCATGGCACAGCGTAAATGGAGTTGGCACCATGCGGAGAGGCTGAGTTGGTGCGCAATGTCTCACACACTGTCACTTCTGCATAGCTGTATTACTCTACGCACAGACAGAGGAATATTTACCCTATTTAACATAGTAGTAGTAGTAGTAGTAGTAGTGCTGTTCAAGCCAATTGTTTGCTGGAGTACTGAAAAAAAAACTAAAATAAAATAAGGATAGTTATTGACCTCCAAACCATGTATCTCTTGAATGTCTCTTTATATAGTAAAACGATGAGCTATCAGACTAGCAGGAGGATGTCAGAAAGCAGAACAGAGAGAAAATAACTAAAGTTTGATAAACATATCAGAGGAAATAAACACTGAAACATTAATCCCTGCTAGACAAGCAAACAGAAGACTGAAGAAATTACTTAAGGGGAAATGGCAATCTAAATTTTACTCCTAAAAATAAATCATCAAGCCACCTCATGACGATGATACATGTGACATTAATCAAAATAAACGTGCAACCAATATTAGAAGAGGCTGTAAAAAACTGTAGAAGTGCTGTTTAAATTATTGTAAACAGCTTAGATTAAGTCAAACTATAAAAATATGTCCTTCACACGTATTTGAACACAATACCCTTTAGTTAATAGATTAGACATTTCACCTAATCTTCTAATTCATTAATTAGTTATAGATAAAGCTATAGATAAAGTTATTACTAGGTAGTTACTGTGTACCACTTATTACTTAGTAATTACCTCAAAATTCACATACACACTATACATAAGACTACATAAGAATTTTTATAAATGAGAATTAATTGTATCATATGGTTCCCTAAGGGGTTTACTTCATAGTTGCAGGACAAACAACAATAGTTGTCTGGAAAATATACCCACCTATAAATTTGAGATGTTCATGAACATAAGCATAAAAAATGTGCAAAAATGGTACAGATTTACTTTTCAGATCCAACATTAACATTTTATATGGTCAATGCTTTTTGAGGACCGGACCCCACATGGTTTACTTTAAGCTGAAGGGTTTACATATCCAAAACCAGACACCGCAATAACAGCCGAACAGCTAACCTCTGACCCTGAATCACACTAATACTTCCTCTTCCTTATGACAACAACCCTCAGCCGCTCCAAGCCCCTATAGAGCTGGCTGACGGGAATTCCACAGGCCTAACGTAATGAAGTTGATGCCCACACACGGCTACATGCAACATCGTCTCATGGAGGCGCATGAAACTTTTAGGCACGAGCTCGCTATATTCCATCTGGGAGGGAACAGCGGAGTATTGATTTGCTGGGATATTGCTCGGGGCTATTTTGAGCCCAGCTCCGGCGGCTGTCCTTCCTGGTTTGATCCCCTAGGCAACCGATGCGGTCATTCCTTCCAGAAAATGGACAGCGGTAACCAAACACCACCAGGGGCCCCTGAAGAACCAAATGTGTGTGTGCGCGCGTGTGTGTGTGTGCGTCTTACGTTTTCATTTTCAGAAAAAAAAAATGTCCTGACCAGAAAATGGATGAGCAAAATATAGTCCTGACCTTGAAAAGTCCTTTCTTTTAAAAGTTACATTGTTTATTTTATTAAAACGAATTGTTGGCTTGGTTTAAGGATAGAAACATCTATTGTACTTGTTACAAATTTCTTATCAATAATATACAGTTAATTTTGTATATGGGACACATATATGACCTATGGTCTTTTCTGTGTGCACAATAGAGGAGGAGTGACTGAGAGAGTGAATGGAAAATTCAGTTTCTATTATAAATAATGGTCACATTTTTCTAGTTACCTTTCTGTCAGAGTTTCTGCGCTTATTCAGCAGCCTGCCAGCCCAGTGCTCATTCTCTATTCCCGCATGACCAAATAAAATCTGTGCTAACTCAAGCAACACACCGCTATGGCCACCATCCCATCTACAGGGCTTCGCCCCATCCTCTGCGGTCTATTCACGCTGTTTTTGTTCACCTTTCCCTGTCCTTCCCACACTCACTCCCATGCGCAATCATTTCATCTCTCACTTCTCCTTTTATTTCCTTCCCTCCCCAATCTCTCGCTCCTTCTCCATCCGTCCTCTTTCTTTTTCGCCACCCCCCCTTTTTCCCCTCCACTCTCCCTTTCTTCCTTTCTTTCTTCATCTCTCCCTCCATCTCATTTCCTTTGCACAGGCTGCGCTCTGCTTTGTTAGCCACCTTGAAACCCAAGCCGCTTCAAATAGCAACATCTTTCAGCAGCAGGCCCTTGCTAAAGCATTACCTGCAACTTGATCTGGGCCCTCAAACAAGGCTTTGTTATTGGGTAAATACAGGGCAGCTGGACAGAAGGGAGCGGATCAGCCGCCAACAGAGGGCGCTAGAGGAGAGAGGATTTAGGCACGGTGTCAAGCTCATTATGTCTAGCAACACACAGAGACTGACAAGAGTACACGGTACACATGAGACTGACCTGCATGAAGATAACACCACCAATGACATCATGTGTAACAGCACTCTGAACGAAACGTTGAGTCATTGACCAACCAGTGCTGTACCTGACAGCCGCTGCCCTGCGCTGTAACGCTCTTCTGAGAAAAAGTCTCAGTTTTGTTTAGAGTTTCTTTTTTTTGTTTACACCATTTGAAAATTTTGGCTTCTTCTTACATTGTGACAAATGGACCGACACAAAGGTCTGAAATGGCTTAGAAGTCAATTTAAAGTAGATAAAGTTAAAAAAAAATTCACTTCTGTCACAATGTTAACATTTTGTTTTTTTTTTAAATCGACAGCAACAACATGATGGGTTTCCACGCCAACCTGTTAGAAAAAAAAAAAGGATTGTAAGAGATCCATTAGGACCAGAATTAGTGTACTTACCAGTGTAAGACTACATTTACATGACCCAAATCTGTTTTTTTTTTTTGCTCAGTGTGGTTCAGATCATTTTTTTCATGGCTGTGTGAACATGCCAAATACATTTTTTTTCCAATTTAGATTAAAGTCACTTTGATATGTAGTCCTATATCGGATAAGTATCCGATACATGGACATGCGACATGCAATGCAGTGTGAGTGGTCAAATCATGTGGAACTCATGTGACTTTTTGCTTTTACGCATGTGCTACTTGCTTCTCTCTTGTATCCACACATCTCTTGGTGAGGCTGTGCAGCTATAGCTGCAAAAACAGCAAAAGCAAACCGCCTGGTTCTTTTTTCACCTCCTCGACCTGAGCATGAACTTCAGTCCAGCTGTTTTCTCTCCACTCCAGCAAAAGATGCTAACTCATCCATTTCCCTTTATAAAGCTATGAGTCTTCTCTTAAATATGAGTTTTTTATGTTGTTGGCCAAGAAGGTGACTGTTTATACACATATCAATGTGTGCGTTTCAGGGACAGATTCGTTCACATTACACACAGATACAGCTCACTTACATCAAGATAGTCAAATCTGATCTGAGCAAAAAATAATCATTTGAGCAATACGGCTTGTAATGTGAACAGAGCTTACTTATTCTCATGTATTTACATACTCTTGCCAAGGTAGAGTGGGGGGGGGGGGGGGGGGGGGTCATTGAAGGCCATGTTTTGTTTCTTACATAGACACATAACATCTCAACTCAATATTAAAAAGAAGAACACTCGTATTATGAGAGAACATTAATATTTTATTACATGCTAAAGCTTTAAGGAGACAATTAGGACATGAGAAAACCATAGATTCCAATGGAAAAGAAGGGAATGAGACAAGAGGGAATATGATGGTAAAGAAGTGTGTGTGTGTGTGTGTGTGTGTGTGTGGAGGGGGGAGGGGTGGTGGTGTAGACATGAGTGTTGAAAAGTGAGAGAGGGGACTCAAGAGAAGAGAAATTAAGGAGAGAGATACAGAAAGAAACAGATAGAGAGAGAGAGTGAGAGAGAGAGAGATAGAGATAGAGAGAGAGAGGTGCTCTCAGCAGGGCGGCTGCAGGTCTTCTCCCACATGTGTTCTGCATAAAGGCAATCAAAGGCTCAGTTCCCCCCTGCAGCCAGACCTGCCCTGCTGTAAAGAGCCATCAAACGAAAGTGTGACAGACTGAAGGGCCTGTAATGGGTAGTTGGTTGGGGGGAGGCTAGACACACACATACACATGCTTGTTTTTATAACTGGTTAGGATTTGTGCATGTTTATATATGTACGTATTGTTCTATAAAGTATAACACCATTATCAGTATTTGTGTTATATGTGTTTTTCTGTCACTATAAGAGCCATGTACTATAACTATAAAACAACATTAAAACAACTTAAACATAAAAAAAACATTTAAGAATGTAGTTGGAATGTGTGAATTTGTAGTGCAGCTATTAAGATAAAGTAATTTAAGTAAAAAAAATACATTATATACATACAGAAGAACACAGCTAGAAGAGTACAGGAGTGGGTTTCTTTAATGTAAACTCATACTCGCCACTGTATGGATTTGTTCAGTTTTACCAGAAACTGAGCTGATTTATTTATTAAAAAGAAAGTGTAAATACACACTTTAATAAAAAGTGTAAAGAGCGTTGGTTACACACATAAACCCATACCAAATTGATTCTTTGGTTTGTTGGCATTAATTTAAAGTAAATATAAAAAATATAAAAGTGTTTTTTAGTGTTTTGAAATCACACTCCACTCCCTCATCCACATTAGTATTACCCTTTTTAGGCCAAAACTATTTTTAGTTTTAAACTTTTCCAAATTACAGAATATGTAATAAAATTATTCCCAGCCAAACCTTTAAAAAAATCCTGTTTTCGTTTTAGTGTAAAAAATAGTCCAAAATGTCTATTTTTAAAAAAATAAGTACTTTACTGAGGCAAGAACACTCAAAGAAACAGGTCATTCCTGTTTTTCTGTGTTTCTGGTACGCATAAATAAATAAATTGTGACATTTTACAAAAGTAAATTTGCACACACACGCACATACCCACACACACACACACATAATGGCATGTCTGCAGACATAAAATAGAGGAGTTTGTCTTCCCTCACTCTCACTCTCACTCCCAGTCCCAGAGCAGGCCTGTTGCTGAACGAGTGTAAAAAAAAGGCTGAAGTTCTCCCTGCTGACCTGCCTTTTGTGATTGCCTAAAGTAATTAGTCGAGGTGTCTGCATGGAGTAAAAACAGCAGGCAGCTCATACTCATTCACACAGGCCTACAAATGGCCAAGGCTGTCTGAAACAACCACAGCTTGCTCATTTATAAAAAGCCTCACTGTGTAGCGAGCATCCAGCTCGGTGAGGTCTGGGTCTACAGCAGGCTGTTTCATTAACAGCCAAAGCAACAACTGCTGTCATCTGCTGTCAGTGTATCCTGTTCACATCCATCTGGAGGAAATTATATGTAACGACTGTACATGTGTTCAAATGTGCATTAAAAAAAACTGTGCAAATTATTACATACATTACCACTGTCTTATCGGGAAACATTTGAAACCTCCAGCTGCTCCAGCTGCTATTATTTTTATATTTAAATTTTAACCATTTATTTATTTAGGTAGTATATTAACTAGTGACAGATATACAAAATCTCTTTCTAAGTTAATGAACTATTAAGCCATTTTCTAGTAATGTGTCCACAATTAGAGTACATGGAAGAAAATATGGTTATTTTAATGTATCTTTAAATTATGTTATATAAATTTCCATTTGACTGCCAATATAAAAACAGCTCTGGAAAACATTAAGAGACCACTTCAGTTTCTGAATCAGTTTCTCTGATTTAGCTATTTATAGGTTTATGTTTGAGTAAAATAAACGTTGTTTTATTCTATACACTACAGACAACATTTCTCCCAAATTCCAAATAAAAATATTGTCATTTAGAGCATTTATTTGCAGAAAATGAGAAATGGCTGAAATAACAACAAAGATGCAGAGCTTCAAATAATGCAAAGTTGTAAGAGTACAGAAATCAATATTTGGTGGAATAACCCTGGTTTTTAATCACAGTTTTAATGCATCTTGGCATTTTCTCCTCCACCAGTCTTACACTCTGCTTTTGGATAACTTTATGCCACTCCTGGTGCAAAAAATCAAGCAGTTCAGCTTGGTTTGATGGCTTGTGATCATCCATCTTACTCTTGATTATATTCCAGAGTTTTTTTAATTTGGTAAAATCAAAGAAACTCATCCTTTTAAAATGGTCTCTTATTCCAGAGCTATATATATATATATACACAACAAAAACAACAATAAAAAAACTAAATAAAAATTATTATGTGTGAGTTTTTTTTTTTTTCATTTTCTATTTCACTCCAAATCTTTTTTAAATCCGATTT
Source organism: Astyanax mexicanus (assembly GCF_023375975.1). Taxonomy (NCBI): domain Eukaryota; kingdom Metazoa; phylum Chordata; class Actinopteri; order Characiformes; family Acestrorhamphidae; genus Astyanax; species Astyanax mexicanus. Next base: position 70,016,888 of record NC_064408.1, on the reverse strand, counting down.
AATACTCTCCCTGCTTCAGTACATTTATGTTTGCTTATGAGAAATGTTGCAGTAGTGTGCGGAGATCCAGCTGTACGCATCATATTTCACACTGACACTTTGGCAAGCACAGTCCAACATTTTAGGCCCCTGAGCTGCTGGACCTCATAACAGAGGTATATGGGTGATGGGGTGGGGGCTAGTGAGGGGTAGGGGGCTAAAGTTTTGGCTGGGCAGGATTGAACAGTGGGCTGGCCGCGGTGTGAAGGATGAGTGGCACACCTGCTGGGTAATCTGTCATTACAGCTGGGGGACAGATCTCAGATGCCCCCACTAATCACCCACCCCCTCCCTCCCCACCCCTTCTCTCTCTTCTCTAACCCCTCCTCTAGCATTCCACACAGGGCTCTATTTACAGGCCTATGTGTGTGTATGTGTGGGCCAGCATGGAATTGCATAAACTCTGGATGGACACTTACATGCATGCAAGAACATGAAATATGGAAATATATGCATGAATAAAGCAACTACACGATCACGTAAGATAGTCCAATGCAATTAATTGCCTTATGTTGATGCATAAGTCCAGTTTATATGACTTATCCAGAACTTACAGACACATTTCTTCACATGAACTGCTAAGAGGCTTCAAAATTTACATCATGTTGTCCAGTATCATGTTCCATCCCATCTATTGCCAAAAATGATCTGTGGGGATTATTGTGAAATGTTTAATATTGTAAGTTGACACATGGATGTAGAACATATTTAATATATTTTTTTATCATGTAGAAGTTTTATAGTCACAGGTACATTAATCAGGCCAATGCAATATTTGTAATATATTATTTATTTACTCATTTATTCACTAAGGACAAAAACATGACCACAAAAAAATTACAACGAATTGCCAGGTGACAGATAACATATCATTTATATCTTGATGGACGATTTTTCAACGTTTATTCGTTTTACATTGCTAACAATCTAAGTTACATTAGCTTACACTTTCAGTGTGACCTTCCACAAATATGCACAATTATGACAGTCTTTCAAATAGTTTTCCTTGTTGTTTTCTAAACAAAGAGTTGTTTTTCCTCATGTTTAGTACTGAAAATGGGGGTTACTGGCACACTTTTTGGTGCTGAACAGAAAAAAGCTAGCTAACTAGTTTTACAAACCATAAGATACATACATTTTATGATAGATGATCCACACACATACACACACAGTAATGTTACAGTAATCGTCCATCAAGGTGTTTATGTTATGTTATCTGTCATTTGGCAGTTCGTTGTTATTTTCTATGTTCATGCATTTGTCCCTAGTGAATAAATAAAGTAAATATATTACTAATTACACATGATTGCTTAGTTAGCAGTCGTTAATTTGTTAATACGTGACTCTCTCACACTGTAGTCATGAATGAAAATTAAGATAACAATTCTGTGTAAAATTATCTTCTTGAGGGGTGACACCTCTGATATCATCTGTGTGGATCACAAAATATGTGTTCCTGACTGTCACAGTTAAATGCGGGTAATATTTGTTATAGTAATATAAAAACTAGAATTTTGTAAAATGTATAAAACGTAAGTTAAAATTTCAAGTGGTATGATATACACATGTTTTTTGAGGAATACTTGGAACATGAAATGACAATAACTCTCATCTAAGGGTTAACTGAAATGAAACAAATTAATATAATTGGCAGGGAAATTCTTACAGTAAAGCACTTTTTTTAATTACATTTACTTTTTGCAATTAGTGTTTATTTCTGTTGGAAAACAGTTTATCATTCATATATAAAGTTGTGGTTTTAATTTAAATTGTATATTGATAATGCTTCTGAAGATATTTATATTTTATACAATATACAGTATATATATAATATAATGCCTGGCCATATATATATATAATAGTGCTGAAGGCCATTAGAGCAAGTTACCACATTAATATATTTCACATTCATATTTAATGGGGAAATGTTAGGTAAAATTTTACTAAACATACATTCGCTCACAATATGTGGTAGAGCTTTACCAAATATCTCACATTTATTGATAAGATTCTATAGGTTGTTTTTATAACAAGTTTTCCAGCCAATCTAGAAAACAGTTATATAGTTAACATCAACATAAAAAAATTTAATACTGTACAAATAAATTACAGTAAATGTACTGTAGAATATCAGTAAAATGCTGGTAAAACAACTGTCAGTTGTCTTCAGAAGGGCTTTTTACAGTGTAAGCAAAGAACCATTTAACTATCCAATGGGATTTTTATAATTTCCTGATTCTGTTTAGAAAAGAACCCTTGAGAAAACATGTTTTAAGGGCATAGAGCATGGATATACAGCTCTGGAAAATATAAGAGACCATTTAAAAATGATGAGTTTCTTTGATTTTATCAAATTGAAAACCTCTGGAATATAATCAAGAGGAAGATAGATGATCAAAAGCCATCCAACCAAACTGAACTGCTTGAATTTTTGCACCAGGAGTGGCATAAAGTTATCCAAAAGCAGTGTGTAAGACTGGTGGAGGAGAACATGCCAAGATGCATAAAAACTGTAATTAAAAACCAGGGTTATTCCACCAAATATTGATTTCTGAACTCTTTAAACTTTGAATTATTTGAGGTCTGAAAGGTCAATATTTTTATTTGAGATTTGGGAGAAATCTTGTCTGTAGTTTATAGAATAAAACAACAATGTTCATTTTAATCAAACATATACCTGTAAATAGCAAAATCAGAGAAACTGATTCAGAAACTGAAGTGGTCTCTTATTTTTTTCCAGAACTGTTTGTATCAATGGACTCTCACAGTCAGACATCTATTTAACATTGGTGATGACAATGAAAAGATCTGCTAAACAAGCACATAAGAGCTACACCTTTTCTCCAGCCTCCTGATCACACTGTGCACAGGAGCTCTACATTGCTTGGCCTACTCATGGAGGTTAAGCTCATTTGTCTGTCAGCAACAGGAAGTTTTGATGGGGTCATTTCCTCCGCTGCTCCTCAGCGCTGATGGACTCGAATTTGTTGAGATTCTGCAGATCTGATTTCAGCACCGACGGGGGGTTGGGGAGATGATATAAAGCGAAGGAATCTTCAGGTATGGCTCTAGGGCTGCCTCACACAATGATAAAAATGTGCTTCTGTTGGGCACAATCATGATAAGGTGTGAGAAAACTTCACCTGAATGTACTGGGTGTTGTGGCATCCATTGTGTCTAAGGAGTGACCTGACTAATTGCAGTAATTAACTTGATTGGAAGAGTAATGACCTGGTTCCACATATCATTATGAGCCGAGCATCAGCAGCCATATCAGTTATCTAGGACACATCACGTGCCCTGAGGCCTTTTACCTGTGGTCATCCTTACGAAAAGTGCCTCATTGTTCTGTACTATAGACCTTGTATTATAACAACAAAACATTTTTAAACAATGCTTAAGGGCTCTTGAGATTCGGAAGAATAAATAACCCACCGGTTCTTAGTAGTGTCTGTGGGGTTGTTGATTTTTTGTGTATTTAATATAGTAATAGTTGTTTTTTGCCAGCTTGTCTGCATGTAAATTTACTGTATTTACTGTAAACGTAGAATAATTCATGCTAAAAATAATTTCAGTGTCTTACTTTTTTTGTTTTTGGAGACAAGACAGTGTTTGTAGTGTATGTTTGTAGTGAACATCACACATTTTGGTTAAAAAATAAAGTATAGTTTGATCTCTCAGTAGATAAGGGGATGAAATAACTTTCTGGTGAACAAAATTCTGCCTGTTCTAGTGGAGTGACAGCTGTTCTTTTTGATCTCATATGGAATAAGTGTTTGGAGTGAAGGAGCTACCTGGTGACCTGATTGCTCCTAGTGACCACATCTCCTGAGGCACATGTAATGAAAAACAGCAGCTCTTGGCCCTCCACAGATTCTGACAGAAACCCAATCTGCCTGTTTCCAGCTGCAGTGGATTTTGTATAGTGGGGGAAGGTGACGTTGGGAAAAGCAGAAGGGAAACTGAAGCAAAAGTGTGATAGGAATAAAGAATCCACAGAAAAAAATGAAATAAACTCAATTTAAACATGACCACCAACAACAGGAAAATTACGCAATATGTAGCTAAACTAAATGCTTACTGCAGTTATGATTAAAATGCTTGTAATGATTAAATGGCACCTAAAAATCTGTTAAAATTAAATGAAATTAAAACATTTGATAATTTGATAATTAAATGAACTACACATAATTTACATTCACATTGTCCATACAGTTTGCAATCCAACTGCTGTAAGTCTGAAAGACATAAGGCAAAGTGCTCTTATCTTCACAAATCCTAACCACATTCACTGGGTGGCAAATGCCTCTGACCTTGGATTGAAATAAACTGAGGCCAGTAAAGGAATGGTAACCCCTCACTGCCCTCTCCCTCTGGCTCTCTCTCCCCCCCTCCCACCTCTCCTCCCCCACTAGCAAACACTATCCTGGCACATACTCCTGATCCACTGTTTACATGATCATTTCCACTGCAGCAGCAGTGCCCCCAGGACAAGGGTGATGGAGTGGGTTCCTGCTGGTCAAAGAAAGCAAGACCAACACACATATGAAGCCACCCCACCCAAAACAAGAAAAAAGAAAGACATAAAGAAGAAAGAAAGAAAGAAAGAAAGAAAGAAAAGGCACAAACACACATGCATATGTGTGTGTTTACACATAACACTGTTCGCATAATTATGTTTATTATTTTTAGAATGCATGTACAGATTTTCCTATAAATAAAGAATTCTTTTGGTTCCTTTAAAATCTTAAAAATTAGTGGTATTTTATAATACAGTTAAAATATATTTGTTTCTAATTTTAAACTTTTTTCTACACAATTAGGAAACCCCAATCACTATTCATTTAAATTTCCCCTATCAACAGTAGTAATACCCAAGAGCTTGGAGGGTGAAGACCAACACATGCCTCCTCTGATACATCTGAAGTCACGCCCCGCCTCTTTTCTAACTGCTGCTAATTCAGCATCACTGGGTAACCACTATCCTCGGAGGAAAGCAAAGCACCCCTGCACTGATACATCAGCTAACAGAGGCCTGTGCTTACTGATATCACACTAGGAGTGATAGAAGAGAGTGCATGATCAGTTGTGCTCTCTCTGACTCCGGCTGCTGATGGCATCCAGAAGAAAAATAAACTGTGATGAACTGTGTCTTCAAAAGCTGTGTTAAACTGAAAAAAGGTATTTTTAAACATTAAACATTGTTTTTTTTTAGAGAAATCAGTGTGTTTTTTCAACGCAATACTTCATGTTAGAGATGAACATTTGTAGGAACATATAGAGGAACATCTTTGGTTCCCTTAAATAGATATTTCAGTGAATAATGTTTTTAATCAATGGAAACCACTTAAAAGTTAAAGAATTGCCAATTAAGAACCCCCTAAAAATAAATTCCTAAAGTCTTTAATAAGTTCATTAAACTCACTCACTCAGTTTCTCTTTTTAGACATGGTTCTTTAGAAAAACAAATGCGATTCTCCTACAGTACTTACAAAAAGAAGGTTTTTGTAGCAACTTGGTATTGAGGTTACGTGTATTGTTACTGTGTCTATATAGAAACACGAGGCAGAGTTTTCCTGGTTTGTGAAGCAAGGGCTTTAGCTAAACTAATAAACATGAAATAAACATTTGGTTATTAATTATGACCTTCTCTACCCTCTCGATTTCCATGAAGGGCCGACTTCCTGCTTTGAGTCGTCATAGCAGTAGTGGGAGGTTGGGAAGCAAGCAGACTAAACAGCACTCATTGCTTTCCTCCTTCACCTTGATGATGAGGGATGACTGCTCCCTGGAAAAACCAAAAGAAAATGCTTTGCTTCCAATGCCAATTAACCCGCAAGGGGTGAGCGAGTCTATGGAATGTTTTCCACATTGACAGCGAGAACTCTACGTCTCTGCAAGATTAAATCATTTCTGTGAGCCGTGCCAGTAGAAACAACTCTCTCTCTCTCTCTCTCTCTCTCTTTCTCTACATGATTTGTCAGCACTTGAGGTTTTTAGTCAACTTTAAAGGACTACAACACAAATTCCTTCCCCAGTTTTTCTTCCACATGATATACTATACTATGCCAAATGCCTTGTGCAACTACACACACACACACACACACACACAAAACCTTAGCTGCACATACATAAACGCACGCATCTTCTATAGCTGCAAATGTGTAGATGCACCATAATGAAATCTAGCTCCTATGCTGCACATCTCACTGTATATTGATCTTGTCTGGGAGCCTTCCTGATCTTCACCAACACAAGCTTCAGCCATGAGTCTGCAACCCCCCTCCCCCCTTTCCACACACACTCACACACACACAATTCAGCTACAAACCATTACTGGAATTATCTGTGTGCTTATTTATACCACTAATTTTTACAAAGCCATGATGATCTCCGAGTTGCCGTTTGGCAATCCTCTACAATTCCTAATTATAACCTTAACGTGATTCACCGCTGGCTCTTGATTTATGACACAGCCCTCTTTTTCTCTAATAATTTGAAAGTATTCACTGTGTGGGAATCTTTAGACCCAAGCATATTGATCAATGCCAGGCTGTTTTGTATGTGCGTACTGACCCCACAGACCTGACAGAGAACACTTGCACACCCGAGCCCTGAGTAATGCTAGACAGCCTGGCCAAATCACAAGGTCCATATTCAAAAAGTAATATGCAATATGATTTATATTGAGCCAGTCAAATTGTGGAGAGGCCCTTGCAAGCCCCCCACAGCTGGTTTATAGAAAGCCCAACAGAAAAAAAACTCTAGTGCCTCATACCTCTTAGATGACAGAATCAGCAGCAAGAAAAGCCCCCCATCCATCAGTCCCAGTGCAGGAAAATAGAGTGGCTATAGCAGGAAGGAGAACGGCTAATAGCATGAAAGCACCCTCTCACACTCAAACAATTATTTTTACCCTGTAGAAAAATAATATTGATCTGGCCCAGACAAACAGGAACAAAGACAAGCTGTGAATATTGACATGGGGAAAATCATAGAGGATAATGCTGTATCAACGATAAACATCTAAATTTGTCAAGGAGAAAAAGTAGCTGAGAGGTCAGCTGCCTAAACCATTCATGAGCAATGACATTAGCGCTCGTTTCTGCTCTTTGATTTTGTCGCTTTGATGACAACTATTAAGTGATCAAATAGCTGCTAATTTCTCTTTCATTATAGCTGCTGCATTAACTTGACTGACAGATAACCTGTAGTACCTGTCCTGTGTGTAAAGCAGGGAGCTGAAGACATCACCCAAGTTTCAGTTCAGCAGAATTTCCCTGTTACACTGCATAATTGCTTTTCCACTGGTGCCAGTATATACAGAGTGGAGTGAAAAAGTATTTGCCCCTCTACAGATACTTTGTTTTTGCTTCTTTGTCATACTGATATTTTTCAGATTATTAAAATCTTTATTATCAGACAAAGATACCCTGAGTAAATATAAAAACACTTTTTAAATGGTAGTTTTATTTATTAACAACAAAAAAAATATCCAAATCAATCTAGCTCTGGGTAAAAAAGTGATTGCCCCCTAAACCTAATAACTTGGTTGCAGCAACAACTCCAATCAAGCTTTACCAATAACTGGCAATGAGTCTTTCTCATCTCTGTGGAGAAATTTTGGCTCCACTCTTCTTTACAGAATTGTTTTAATCCAGATACTTTGGAGGGTTTTCGAGCATAAAAAACTCAATCAGTCTTTGATTAGGCCACTGCAAAGACATTCAGAAGTGGACTTGTTTGTGTGCTTTGGATCATTGTCCTGCTGCAGAACCCAAGTAAGCCTTAGCTTGAGGTCACAAACAGATGGCCAGACATTCTCCTTTAGGATTGTCTGGTAGAACAGCAGAATTCCTGGTTCCATCAACTACAGCACAGCAAGATGTCCAGACCCTGACGCAGCAAAGCAGCCCCAGACCATCACACTACCACCACCATGTTTTACGTTGTGTATGAGGTCCTTTTTCTGCAATTATGTGTTCGTTTTATGCCAGATGTAGCAGGACACAAAAAGGTTTCGTCATGTCTATCCAAGGAATCTTATTTCATATTATTGAATCATTAACACTGACCTGAGGCAAGTAGGACTTTAGGTGTAGGTCTTTAAATGTTGTTTTGGGTTCTTTTGGTACCTCCTTGATGAGTTCCCCATGCCCTTTTGGAATAATTCCGGTCGGTCAGCCACTCTGGGAAGGTTCACCAGTGTTCCATGTTTTCTTCATTTGTGACTAATAGTTCTCACTGTGGTCCCCTGGAGTTCCAAAGCATTAGAAATGAATTTGTAAACTTTTCCAGACTGATAGATGATCAATGACTTTTTTTCTCATACTTTTCTTATTTTTTCAGGTGAACTCAGCTTAAAAAAAATGGTTGACATGTTTAACATGTCAGCACCATGTCAGTGTCACTGCAGTGCTGAGAATGACCATCACCCAATAATAGCTGCACTGTGGTCCTGTTGGGTCCTGATCATTAGAGAACAGGGTGAAAGGAGGATAATAAAGTATGCAGAGAAACAGATACAGGACTACAGTCTGTAATTATAGTACTACAAAATGTCCTATACGCTCAGTGGAGTTTAATAGATGAAGTGTAGGAATAAGGGGGAATTTTAAAGTGATCTGTTGGCTCCCTATATTGACTTGTTGGCATCTATAGCCATAAGAGGATAAGTGTTTTTGTCAAGTTCAGTGTAAAGATCTTGACCCTGAAAAGTCAAGTCCCGCCATTCTACACATAATCTCTCAGAATAAAGTGAATGAATGGAACATTTGAAGAGCAAACACCTGTGAAAGAACGTGTCAGCCTGGTGTTTGTGAACACTAAAAGGCAGAGAACAGTGAGTGCAGTACGAAATCCCTGACAGTGCAGACTTCTCACCACTAAAGCCTCAGCAGCAGCAGCAGTAGCCCCTATACACACACAGGCTGCTGAGATAAGGTAAGGGTTCTCACATCAAGGGAAGCAAAATGCAAACTACTGCATGAATCTGTCCAAAAAACTAGACGATTCCTTCATACGCCATTTCCAGTCAGCCTGTGTCGGGAGAAGGACCTCTTCAAAGAGGTAACTGAGGGCTAGGTGTTGATGTAGGATCTGTGGCTTTGTCCCTTTGTCTGTATTCTTATCCCTCTATCTATCTTTCCATCATTCATCTATCTCTTTAAACCCTGGCTGTCAGCGGAGTATTAGACTTGCAAACACAGCACAAGACAAAGCTCTCCGCACATGCTAAAGACCCCTCACCGTGCAAAACTGAAGCTTGTTTGAAAGTAATTACAAGAGACAACAAGAACCACAAAGAACTCTTTATCCACGGTGTGAGTGTGCATTTAAGCATGAGTTTCTATGTTTGTGTGTGTGTGTGTGTGTATTCACCAGCATGAGCATGTGGTTCACTATCACTTTATCTATCAGGCATTTTATAATATGTAATTCAATTGACATATTATGACAACCCCTGGAGAAGTTCAAATCCTGTCGACTCTAATCACAATACATTTTAAAGAGTAATGTCTAAAGAAATCTGTCTATTCCCATCTCAATCTTTATACAAAAATGAGTTAAATTAATGTATATACATATGTGTGTGTATATATATATATATATATATAATTTAGTATTTTATCAGAAGGTGTCTTAATTATTTTATTATTTCTTTAAAGACCGCACAGTTAACAGGACCTTAGTTAACCCTTTCAGACCTGAATTATTTTCCAGAATGCTGTTTTCTGTCTGTAATGCACTCAAAAACAATATTTAGTAAATAAATAAGTACAATAACACATAGAAAATAAGTAAAAATCCGAGTATTATTAATATTTGTTATGTGCATTGCAGTGGAGTCATTTGTACACCATTGTACAATTTCAAGACCTGCTGATATACAGACTGTTATACTTTTAACTGCTATTAAAGACATATAATAAGACTGTAGCTTTGCTTGAAAGTTTACATATGTTCACCATGGGCATAAATGTTATAGTAATTAGAAAAAGTAATAGAACACAAATACAATTCAGTCCACAGAATACCATTTTTGGGAAGTTCTCTAAAATCCACTCAGATTCAAACATATCCTGTACACACAGGGTCAAATACAAACAGCACAACTAATATTTGGTTAAAAATACCCTTAGCAAGTCAAGTTTTACCTTTGCCAGATACTTTTTCTAGCAAACAACTAGGAGAAATTTTGAGAATATTTGTTGGTTTCCACGTGTTTTGATGTCAAGACTCTAAAAAAAGGCCATTTCAAAAGCACTTAATGGTAACCTGTTTAATGCTTCTCCCTTACCCCTCCAAACATCAAAACTCTAAAACGTTCCTCCAGAAGTCTTTTTCTTTGTCTAAAGGCAGCTGCAAAAACACCTGAGGGTGACAGTTTGGGTCTTCTTTCAGACTTGGCAAAATGGCTATTTACATTTTCAACAACGTATGTTTGAACTGATGATCTTGGAATCTGCAGTTGTTTAGAAATGGCTCCAGAACTTGTGTAAATATGAAAAAAGTGATGATTTTTCTTGAAACTGTGCTGAGCTTTTTGAACTTTACAAATATGTATATTTATATATTTTTTACTTTATTTCTATCATCTATAATATTTTAGAAAAAGCCCCCCCAAAAAAAGCTTGATGAAGAATGTTGTGAATGATGAGTGTATGTAATTGTGTGACCACAGCATTAGTCATAACTCCCAGGGTTAAACTCTGAATGTGAATGTTAGAGGTTTCCTTAGACGACACAGTGTAAATATTGTTTATTTCTCCACAGTGCTGAAATAGCTGAGAAAGATTTATTTGGTGATAACACACACCTGCACATGAATATCAACTGATGCATCTACAAAACTCAGCACACGCATTATAGCAACTCAGCAAAATATCAGCATATGATTAAAAATCAGCTGGTGACTATAGACACATCTCCAGTGTTTGTGGGTATATGTGATGTGCTGTGTGCGGATGGCGGAAATGGGACTTAGTAGGCTGAATCTTCAGTGTGGGAGTGTGAGAGGTGGACCCTTTCCTCGTGTTGACAGTACACAAGCACGAGACACACCCAGGACTGAGGGGCCTGGGAATGGAAGGTTTGTTGGCACTACAAAACACAGCATTGTCATCAAGCCAAAGGTGACCTAGCAAAAGGGAGGGGGTAAAACCCCTATAAGAGATTTAAAAATGTCTTTATTATGCATAAAATATTGAGATATAAAGCTTTAAAGAATATAAAGAATATTATTTTAAACTTATTTTAAAGTGCAGATATACAGCTCTGAAAAAAAATGTTTCTTTGATTTTACCAAATTAAAAACCTCTGGAATATAACCAGGAGAAAAATGGATGATCACAAGCCATAAAGTTATCTAAAAGCAGTGTGTAAGACTGGTGGAGTAGGACATGCCAAGATACATGAAAACTGTAATTAAAAACCAGGGTTATTCCACCAAATATAGATTTCTGAACTTTTAAAACTTTATGAATATGAATGTGTTTTCTTTGCATTATTTGAGGGTCTGAAAGCTCTGCATCTTTTGTGTTATTTCAGTCATTTCTCATTTTCTGCAAATAAAAGCTCTTAATAACAATATTTTAGGATTTGAAAGAAATGTTGGCCGTAGTTTATAAAACAAAACAACAGTGTTCATTTTACTCAAACATATACCTATAAATAACAAAATCAGAGAAACTAATTCAGAAACTGAAGTGGCCTCTTAATTTTTTCCAGAGTTGTATAATCCAGTGCTATTTTACCAATTCACAACATAGTCTCCATCCTTTAATACATTCAAAAATGTTTAAAAAGAAAAGGGTTCTTTGAACCAATTTCTGTAGATTCTTTAAAGACCCATTTATAACCCCAACCAGAAAAAATGGAATTTAAAAGGAATAAATTTAAAAACACAGTGTTTCTTACGTTTATTTTGAGAATTATTATAAACACACAAAGTGGGACACAGCAATTTATTCAAGTTGTCATTTAACGAGATAAAACAAATTGGCATAAAGTGGTATTAAACAAATGACTGTAATCATGGTACAAAAATGAACCAAGAAAGAATGGAGAGCATGTCCAGTTTATAAAACAAATACATGTAAAAACTACTGAAATGTTTAAAAACAATTGTTACAAAATCAAAAATTGGAAGGGATTTTTGCATACTACCATTTACCATTCAAGGAAACATGAAGGAAACTTGAATGCAAACTTAAAATATAAAGTTCCATTCATGAATGCTATTTAAAACTTTAGCTTTATGTTAACCATGTCCAGAAGCGCCTTGGACTTCTCTGGTCTTGTCTGGGATGGACCATCTTAGAGTGAAGATGTCTATTGTGGTCAGACAAACCAGTACTCTGGATCTTCCAAAGAAGAAAAGGACCATTCAGACTGTTATTAGTAACAAGCCCAAATACCTGGGTCCATCTTATTATGGGTTTGGCTCAGTACACGTCTGTGAATACAGCATTAATGCATAAAACACTGTATTTTACAGGGACATCTGTGCATTTTTCAACAAGACAAAATCAAATGCTGCACAAAGTGTAGGGAAATTATTTTTTTCTTTGCTGATCTAAAAAAACATTTAAACTTTTATTATTTGACATCTAAAGCCTTCACTTGGTTAGAGTTCTCTGTATATAATGATCTCTTCCAGATGAACTCTTCCAGAGCCACATTTTTAAGTGTGTATATTGTATTAATGTATGCAGTATGACATATGTTGCATACCAAAACGCAGCACATACATTATCTCCTAAAAAAAAGAGTTCCTCAATTGTTTTAGGTAATGGTTCATAAAAAAAGTGGAATTCATTATGGTAGAGTTGGTCAGTATTTTTTTTAATAATTAAATAGAATCATAACTCATTTAGGTATAATAAAAAAATCTAATATAATAGGAAAACTTTATTACTGAACGTTTGTTACTGTTTTACACCTTAAATTGTAAATGTTTCACAATACACTTATACTTTAGCTAAATTGATTTGTTCCACTGAATGAACAATTTGTTGAAAGACCGTTGAAGTTATTTGGAAATAGTGAAACAATTGACAATGACAAATTTCGGAACGATGGGGAGTTGTTCTTGACAGACACATCAGAAAGCACAATAGAAGATAATGATTAGTGCCACTAAATAGAAGGGTAATCTTTCTGCAGTCAAAAACAAAAGGTCATTCTTCAAGGCAATGCAATCATTCCACATGTCAATCATTTGAAGAGAAGGCTAAAGTCAAATTCTCCCTCCAGCAGTGAGCGAGGGCTAGATTGAACACATATGCCTGCCACACAAGCTCTGCATCTAGAGTCATATTATTAGGAGAACAGAATCTGCTGAGGGACTGTTCTCCTAGCAAAGCAGCAGAACTGCTATTTTGTGACTAAGCAAGTTGCATGGACACTGTGTTCACAGTCAACAGAAGACACAACAGTCTGCTTCTTAACAGTTTATCCCTCACGACTATGACAAAGCAAAACAAAGCAAGGGTTTGGAGGTTGGAGCGAGCAATTACTATCCATCTCTCTTAAAGTGTGCATCAAAGACAGTGAATGGCAGTTTTATGTTGACAGGAGCTTCCTAAACAGAGTCGTTGGAATCCTTGTGTTTTTTGTGGTTCTTCCTGAATGATCATGTGTGCCACATGCTTGTATTTTTCGATTGCTTCTATAGTACAGGATACCACAACTAGAAGAGCTGAATTCTGGTAAATTGAAGCATCTCAACTTGGCTTATTGAAATTATAATTAAAAGGAATATTCCAATGTTTCAAAAGGAAAGCAAGCAACAGGAAAATGATTATTGAAAAAAGTGAAAAGCTGGTCTCTTGCACCAGCTTGTTTTGCTTACATTCCGCCCGAAACTTGGCATCACATTTAAATCAACTGCATTTTACAAGGTTTTCTAAGCACAATGATTATTGAGATAACGCTTTGATACTGCATGTAAAGAAAAAAGGAAAAGAAAAAGAAAAATCCCCAACTGAAGACTGGTAGAACCAGTCACAGAGAAAACACACACACACACAAGTACACACAAATACACAGAGAAACAATCACATTCAAAGAGCTCTACATTTCTGATTGTACTCGCTAACAAGATTCAAGGAAGTAACTCCTTTTGCTTTTCTGCCTCATTTTTAAGATCACCAGTCAGTGTTCATGTTGGTGGATCCAGCCCTTATAAAGAAAGGCCTTTATTGTGGGTGAGCTGGGGCAGGTGTTGGATGGTGGCCCTCAGGCTCCAGGTTCAGATGGATAGGGAACATATGGAGCGGAGGGTGGAGGTTGTGCTGGGGTTGAAGATGATCACTGCTCTGTGCTGGCCTGACCACAAAGAGCCCATTCATGACCACGGTGGTGGACATGTGGAGATGCCAATAGCAATAAAACAGACACTATGCAACATGAATATCCATGTTCAGGGGGGGAAAAGAGAAATGCATTGTCTAGCGTGAGTATGCATGTGAATGACTTGGCAACAGCCTGATCTGAACACAAGTACAGGGATATACAGATCAAGGTGGCCAGTGGTGGAATAAAAGACATGTGAAAAGTATTTTTTTTTATCAAAGAAAAGCTGAATTATGTATTATTTATTACTAGGATATGTTCAAAATCTTTAAGGTCTGCATAGAGTCTGCATATATTGATCAACGTGAAAAATTAAACCCTGCTTGCCTGCTGCTCCATCCTGTGTTTTTGGGATGAGTTGGAGAGTTATGAATTAGCTAGAAAGGTAATCATCCAACATTCTCACACTTACTGAGACATCACTGAAGAGCTTATTTATGAATCCAATCAAATCCTCACAGATATGCTCCAAAATATAGTAAAGTATTTCCTTCCTAGCAGAGATGCTACTTTGAATAACATTTAATAACTTCGATTTTAGAAGAAAAGCAACTAATTTTGTATTCTCCTTTAAGCATGTTGAGCTGTTTAATGATGTATTGCATTGAACTGCTCAGTTTGTCACAGTTTGTAATACTACAAATATAGTTATGATTTTTAGCCTATGACAGATTATAACAATAGGTGGCTAAAATATTAAGACAGCCTTCCATTTTAAATACTGTGTCTTCCTTTGCTTCTTTACTTCTCTGATTCTCGTGCCCCATAAAACTGGTTTGTGATGGATTTGTAACATGTGTTTTGGCTCATCAAAAGTAGCAGCAGTTCTCTCCATGCCATGCACACACAATCGCATACCATCAACTCACCAACCTTATCATGCACACACATTTTAAACAGATGACAAACACACACACGCACACACATAAATGTCACTCCAGATTCAGCAAACTAAGTGAATAAAATAAACAGTGCTTTGTGGTAAGTGTTCCTGTGATTGATTCCATAACTGTATTATGCGTGTACGTGCTTGGTCAGAAAGCTTCTATGACAATGACAGACTGTTTGGAAGTACTCTGACTGTGTCATCTTAGCACAGATGATAACAATAGCATGAAGGGAAATTAATATAATAAAACATCCTTACAAGCCAAAAGCAGGAGATCATTTTGTGCTAATACACACTTGAAACACTGTCCAAAGACATTACTCAGTAGATTGGCCAGTACAGTGCAAGATAAGGTCCAATAATGACACAGAAGAAACTCTGCTGAACTTCATGAATCTGAAAGTGGTGAGAGGCCTGTTATTCTTCAGCGCTAAGTGAGGCATGCCCACAGAGGCAACCCACAATTCCTTTGATTTGGCACGAAAAGTAAATGTGTGGTGGGAGTTTGGCTGCCATGGTCAGGCGGCAACATGCCCGTCTCAACAGTAGCCTGATCCAATGGCAGTAACTACCACTAAGTAGCTTTAAGGATAGGTATGGGGTGCCCTGATAGACTCACAGCATCTGCACACAGGGTTCCACGTGATCGTCTTCACCACCCTTACTATATTCCCCCAAAAAAACCTGCAGAGCAAATGTTCAGGATTTCCACACACACTGGGATATAGCCTATACATAGGTGAGCACTGACCAGCATCAAGCCTCACCCATACCAAAATGCATGTGAATTCCCTGTCATGCACAAAGCTGATGCCAGGTATTTGCTGCATGCTGGGTTTAATTTTAGGAGGTGGTCACGTCAAACTGTCCTCCGCTTTTGCTCGAGGCTTCTAGGGGCCCCGTCAGCTGTTGCGGTCGCTGGCTCCCATACAGTACCCCCTCAGTTTCCAGTAAACAGCATGACAGACTAAAGAAAAAAAAAACAGACTACAGCCAAAAGACAGAGTGTGTGCCTCTTTGACAAACAGATGGACAGAAACACAGACAGCTCATAAGAAACATTTTTGTTGTGTATTTTGAGTTGGTGAAACACTGGTACATTAAAAGAGCTTGATACCAATGTGAGCATCATTACATTTATTTCAGTGTAAATAACTGTCCAGTTTAGTTCATTACAAACTCCAAAACAGATTCCACACATTTACAAACTAACAAAGAAATTAAACAAATTTTAAAAGTTGTCCAATTAGTTTTGTTACTGAGATGCAAACAAATATGTACAAAAATTTATCAACTTAATTTTTTTTACGGTGATAATGAGAGTAAACATAATCTACGGTGTTGATGAACTATATGCAACAGTTTAACCATGTACATTTACATGAATCTACATTCAATTTGAATCATTTTTAAGTTAAAAATAATATATCTAAATTATTTTGTAGGCATTAAGGGGAAAGAGGATTTAAAGATGTATGAAGCTGTCGATGTTTCGGTGATAAACGTTATCTTATACTTGAAAAAGTATTTTATGGCAGCTTTGGGATAATGTTATATTCTAATTATATTTTAATATGTAGTATTTAAAGAATACTCTAGCTTCAGCACTGTCAGTACATTTTTTGAAAATATATAGGTACATGTTGTATTGTCTTCATGTCAACTGGTTCATGTCAAGTTTTATACCCTTGATTTAAAAGAAAATACAAACATGTTTGAGACAGTGAGTGAGTAAATGAATTAATGAATAAATTAATTCAGTTGTTCTTTAAATGGTGTAGATTTCTGTTCATTTCACCACCACTGTAAATATATGCAAATGTTAAAGTTTATTTATGAGTAAATTCTCTTCAGTATTAGACGTTATCCTGACATAATTTTTGTCATTTGAGGTCATGACCAATATTCAACCTGAAATTAAGGTATACTGACGTTGATGGCCAGCTGGGTTAGTTTTCATCAGAATGGCTAAATAATGTAGAAAGCTATAAAAAAACGTATTAGTTAATTAATTCCCCTATAAAAACCTCAGATGCACTTTTTTTACACCACTGTGAATAATTCTGAACTTCCTTCCAACCTACTCTAAAAAAAGTTTGTTTATATCTCAACCATTTAAATATGAATATTTATTTTGATCATCTGCTTTGGGTAGACTTTTTGTTCCCTTTCATTTGTTGGTTCTTATAATATTCGTCTTTACAAAGGTGAATGAAGAATCTTTTGAAAGTTTAGAGAACTTTAGTCCACATGACGGAAAAAAAAAACTTTACAGCACTTCAGTTTTCCCTAGAACTGTACTTAACTCGATCTGATCACATAAGAAGTCGGAGAGCTGAACTCGCGTCCGTAAAGAGGTCTGTCCGCCTCAGCTCACCTCGCGCAGGTACCCGCGCCTCGCCTACACGCTTGACGGACATTCCCAGCGCAAACATTTGTGTTGGGACCTCACACGCTCCTCCCCCCCACCACCACCCTCCCCTCCACTACACCCCCCCTTTCGCTCAGGGCCCCGAGGCGGCCAATCGCCGAGCGCGTAGTAGTCGGACCCCCTTCCCGCGTGCGGCTGCGGAGTCAAACTCGCGCCGGACGTGGAGAAGCGAGCGCTCGGGCCAGTGCGCGCGGCGGGGCCGGAATGATGAACCCGATCGCGCTCGGAATGGCGGGGTGAAACCCGATCGCGAGACCCCGGAGGAGTGACCGAGTGAGACTTAGCTGCTGCTACCTTACCAGCACGTGCGCCCTTCAGGAGTGAGAAGAAGGAGGGGGCACAACAACAACAACAAAAAAAAAAGAAAAAAAAGAAGACAAGACATGGCTTCCTCTTCCAGCGAGCTCATCAGCGCCGACGAGATCAAGAGGGAGAGCCCGAGGACGACGCTGGACGAGCTCGCGCCGCTGCCGCCGAGCGCGGAGGAGAGCCTGCCCGCCGCGTCCTGCGTGTCCTCGCCGCTCGCCTTCTCGCCCGAGCAGGTGGCGTGCGTGTGCGAGGCGCTGCTGCAGGGCGGAGACGTAGAGCGGCTCGCGCGGTTCCTGTGGTCGCTGCCGCAGAGCGAGCTGCTGCGCGGAAACGAGAGCATCCTGAAGGCGCAGGCCATCGTGGCCTTCCACCAAGCGCGGTACCAAGAACTTTACTGCATCCTGGAGAGCCACAGCTTCAGCCCGGCCAACCACTCTTCCCTGCAGGACATGTGGTACAAGGCGCGCTACAGCGAGGCGGAGAAGGCGCGCGGGAGGCCGCTGGGCGCTGTGGACAAGTACCGCTTGCGCAGGAAGTACCCGCTGCCCAGGACCATCTGGGACGGCGAGGAGACCGTGTACTGCTTCAAGGAGAAGTCGCGCAACGCGCTCAAGGACATGTACAAGAGGAACCGCTACCCGTCCCCGGCCGAGAAGAGGAACCTGGCCAAGATCACGGGCCTCTCGCTGACCCAGGTTAGCAACTGGTTTAAAAACAGGAGGCAGAGGGACAGGAACCCGTCCGAGGCGCAGTCCAAAAGGTAAGGCGGAGGAGAGTGCTCTCAGAACTTTGGTGTATGCAGTAGTTACCCTATGCAGATATTATACTGCACTACTGTACTGTATAGGGTACAGTGTATGCAAACTATGAAATGATATGCTGTGCAGAGTTGCATTTTCGAAGGAGAAGAAAAACTGTCACTGGTGGTGGTGGTGGTAGTATCCCTCTTTTCACTGGAGTGGCACCCACAAGGGTACACATTTAGGACGTTTAGCTAAACTAAATGTTCTACATGTTTGCACTATATTGCTTTGCAGTAGTTTTTCCTACTTTTTAAGCGGCAGAAATCATGCTGTACCTTTGCGGCTTCATTTGCACATTTGTTCATACGTTTATACTTTGACAAAAATTGTGTGTGAATGTACAGTATAGCAACAACTATAATGCATTTTATATACGGCACGCACAAGTCTGGTAATTTAAGGTATACCGTCAAACAGCACGTGCAAAACTTGCTACGCTCGCTGTAAGTGTGTAAGTAAGCAACTTGATCTTCAGAGAAGTTTTCTATTCCTCCTCGCCCTACTTTTTTGTACACGTTTCTGCGTTAGTGGTCGCGCGTTGTGCAGGAATGGCTCTGAGCACGTTAGCGCGGTCGTTGAAGGGGGGACACGTTTCCACAGTGTTTTGAAACCCGAAGCTTTTGCCCGTTTAAGCGAGGTGTCGTTTTTTTAAGAATGGCGGAGCGCACGCCGCGCTTAAGGGCGAACAAACAGCAACGCTGCAGGAAACTCCAGCATTGTCTGCACTTCTACAGGGACGCAGGACGAGGCTTATTATTATTAAATGGTGCTAGATAAACACAAACAGTGTGTGAAGGAGCTTTCTGACTGCTTTCGAGAAGCTTCGTTTACTTTTTTGATGAGCGAGTAAACGAACCTGCCTATTGTTTATGTTTGTGTGTGGGTTTAAAAGCCATTGTCTCCACCCTGATAATCAGTGAGGGAGATCTATTCCCTCTATCTCCTTACGTGGACAAAGCACCCTTCACAGCTTGGGGCAGTTAGGAGCTGATAAGAAGCTGGAGTGAGTTTGTGTGTGTGTGTGTGTGTGTTGGTGGGTGTTGGTAAAGCTACACACTCACCCCCCTGTGCACCTGGTTCCCATGATTTACTGACACTCACGGAACCAAAATAACTTCTTTCTCACCCCACCCACCCACAAATGGCAGCGCCGGTTGCTTTTATCATAAATAAATACATACAAAGTCTCATAAATACGAGAGGTCAATCGTCTTTTTTCTATCTGCGTCAGCGGGTAGAAGTATAGGCCAGGATTCAGGCCGTCAAGTCTTCGTATTCAATAAGATCCTTTGTATGATCTGGCTGCCTCGGTTGCTCCAAACGGCCATTCCCAGCTGTCCCAGTCAGTAAGGAGTTTTGCAGGGGCTCTCAACCCTTCATCTGTTGGCTGACCCCGAAGGCAAGAAGTCAATTTTAGAAGTTGGGCTCCAAATGTAGATGTTTATTGGGATTTTCATTGCTTTTGTTTTATTACAAGGCTAAGCAAACAACCATCAATGGTTTAAGTTGGCCACATCACATTTATTTTGTTAAATAGTGCGCATTGCTGGGTTATTAAATCTCTTGATGGACTTCCACAGTGCTCCTGTAAAGGAAGATTCCACATTACGTTAGACAGAGATAGTTAGGAGGGATGGACATCAATTATTTAGGGCAATATAAGCCTCTATCAGCAGAGGGAATAGGTCTATTAGAAGCAAGAGCACCACAATTAGCATTGGCTTCCACTTCCATTTGTAGGACTTCTTATGGCATTATTTCATCAGCTTCATCATTAGCTTTCATTTTTACTGTGTGGACTGAAATGTACACATAATTTCAGTCCACACACCACATGAAAAATTATTTGCTATCAAACATAAGTATTTTTTTTTAGTCATGTTCCTATAGGATAAATTATACTATCAATAAAAGTCAATGTGGACAAATTTGAGTTTGTTAAAATGTTGCAGATGTCTTACTGAATATAAATCAGCAATACCTGACAGTCTCAGTAGAACACACTGTACTTATTTCATGCGTACATATTATGCATGTATTCTAACTGATCTTTCAGTGGACATTTTTCTGGATTAAGCAAACATGCTACTTGGCCACCTGGGCTATTGTCACATCCTAAAATCTCCCCATTAACTCAGTATCATAGTTTGTTTATTACTCTGCCAGTATTAAGTACCTTTGTTGTTTACAAATGCTTTTAAATTGTCTTTCAGTGAATCGGATGGCAATCACAGCACAGAGGATGAGTCAAGTAAAGGTCAAGAGGACCTGTCCCCTCGTCCCCTCTCCAGTGGCTCCACTGGCTCAACCACCCATGGGTCTAGCCCTGCTGTTATGTACTCTGATGGCACCACCACTGTCATTCAGCAAATCGGTGATGTCAAAATGTCCCCGCTTTCCGCAGGGATGGGCTACAATGGTGAGCTGTCGACCACCAACTCTCACTATATCAATGGTGGAGCTTATGTTCAATCACATGGCAACAGCAATATCCTGAATGGACTTGGAGCCACAGGTGGCCACTTCTTGACCTTCGATCCCCAGAGGGTCTCCCATGCCCAAGAAAGGCTACTAAGTGGCTCCTCTGTGTCCTACTCATCTTATTCAATGGAAAATCCAGAAGCCACAATTGGAAAACTGGATGGAATGCAACCTCTGGTCTCCCATTCAGATGACGGAGCCACACCTACAGTAGTCACCTTCGCCACCACCTCTTCCTCATCCTCCTCTACCTCTGGAGCTCCTCATCTCAGCAGCTACAGCATGGTCAATCTTTCTGGGGTTGAGAATCTTGGTCTTCCTCCATTATTGCTACCTCCATCCTCTACAGCTCCCTCTCATGGTAAGAGATAATTTTTCATGTAGATGCACAATATGTGAAATTGTGGTTTATTGTGGAGTGTTTCATTTCTACATGCATTAAGCATTAAAATGCATTGCATTTAATTTAGTGCATGATAATATGTTTTGGGAGGGGGATTAAGACTTAGAAGAAATATCAATACAGTATGTTAAGGAATGTCATGTTTTTTGGAGTCAACTGATGCTGCTCAAATCATTTTAAATGAACAGATGCTCTTTTCAAACCACATTAGATTTCTTATAGCTCTATATATAAAGATGTTTTAGTGAGTAATGGTATATTGTTTAATCCTACCGCTAAAGACAGGCCTTTAGGGTTTAGTTCAACTGTAGACTAATTCACCTGGTCAACCTCATCAAGGACTTTATGAGCATTTGATTTTTAGAAAAAGATGTGCTAAATTAGAGTTGGAACTAAACACAGCTAAGCAGTACATCCCCAAGAGTAGGGTTGGGCACTCATGAAATACTGCATCTCTTCAATAGTGGAAGCATATGTCCGAAAGATCAATTCAAGCATTAAACCCTCTTTGCCTCTGCTCTCCCCTGTGTATGCACAGCAGTTGGCATGGGCTGCAAACCAGACTGTAGCTAATTGCTTCACTACTTTGGAGTATATTACTACAGAATATTTCATGGAGTTTGACATTCCAAAACCAGGCACAATGCTTTGTTCTGTACAGAGGCTGAAGGTTCAAAGTTTTGTAAGAGAAGATTGTCAGGAACAGGAGGGGTGTATTGTGGGTAAAATAATGAAGGGGGGGTTCAGGTCAAGCTTGCAATGACTTTAGGATTGTACCAAATAACAGGCCTCAATGACATTATCCCCACCTCCTCTCCATGGCCCTAACCACGCACTAATGGTTCTTTCCATGAATATTTTATAGCCACATCAATAACAGCAAGGCTGGCTGGGTGCTGCTGCTCTCTCCATACAGCCCTCATCTTTTTCATCCTTTAATATGCAGTTTACGAGCCACATAAAAACAAACCCACCCCTGGCTGAACTTTTGATTTAGGAGGAAAAATAGTTGAGCCCAAATGGCCCATCAAAAAAAAGACGATATTAAAATTGTTTAGCCAAAACCTTCTTTCCCTCTGTTCATAATTTTAAAGGCAATCCACAAAATATGTATTCATAAAATATACTACGGGTTGGATGTCCATTGTGGCAGAAAAACAATGAAATAATAGTCTCTTTCTTTTAGTGGTGTGTTTGTCTGTGATGTAAAATTCCTATTATAGCAAAGACAAGACATACTGTATATATATATATATATATATATATATATATATATATATATATATATATATATATATATATATATATATATATAATGCAATGCACGAACATGGACCTGTTTAAGAAAGTGCCTTTTCACAAAGACTTGTAGAGACCTTCTGTTTTAGTCATATACTATACTTTTAAACAGGTATTATCTAGAGTTCTTTGGAAGGCATGCTGAAAAAAGTGATTCTACTGTCAGTAAGTGAGTGAGTGTAAGATGGCAAGGGGGAAAAGGGGGGTGGGGGGGTTGAGGGGTTGGGACAGCATGATTATTTATCAGACATTCAACGAGCCTAATGGAAGAAAAGGGCCTGGCAGCATTCCAGAGCCTGTCGCTGTGGGAACTGTGTGCCAAAAGCTGCATTCTAAAGTTACAAGGAAATCACAGCGAGTGCAACCGCAAACAGAAAATGAAAAAGGTGTTTCATTTTATATTTCACAAGAAAACAGGTTTGAAAAGTCGGAGTGGGCCAAAAAAGATGGTAAATGGCGTAAAGTTGGAGAAATATTCATGGTCATGATATGCATGTAGAAAGTCTGATGAAATGAGAAATAGCATAGCATCTGCCCTTTCTTATCCTTTCCACATTGTTCTCACTCATCTTCTTCGGAGCCAGCTGTTATGAGCTGTGAGACATGCTCCTTCTGCCAGTTCCTGGAGAAGTGCATGAAAGAAAAGCCTTGGTGAGGTTAGGTCAGGGTGTATGTGTGTGGGGAGTTAGCCTGTGGTCAGTCTGACCAGACAGGGTGGAGTGGTCTACTTAGTTCACCAACCTTGTCTCCATCTATTTCTTATCCCAACAGGCTCTGCTCCGCTGGATGGCGTGGTCAGCGACTCATCCCATCATTCAGGCCAGCCCCTGCTTTACACTCTTAACCAGGCAGTCAAGCAGGAGCCGTTGGACATTGGCGTGGGCTACACGTATCCCTCCACCATGGCCTTAGATCAAACTGGCAACCTAGGCTACACTGCCTCTCTCTTTCTATCCTCAAACCTTGGACCCACGCCCGACAATGGCAGCCCCCTTGCCCCTGCTGCCACGGCCGCCGTCACCTCCGTCCTGTCCAGCACAGAGGGTCACTCCACTCTGACTCACGCTGCCCGTGGTCTCCTGGAGGGTGGGAGCACCCTGCCCTCAAACTATACAACCCATGATGCTCAGCTGCCCCTGTCCAACAACCTGGAGTCCCCTGCAGGACATGGAGAGGGGTCAGTGTGCAGGGATCTGGACATGGAAGGGAAAGAGCTTGCCAAGTTGCAGACTGTGCAGATGGACACAGACAATGACCTCTGACCCCTGTGATCATATCACCTGAAGAGCTGTGTTTCATGAGTGTTTGGTTGGTTTTCTTGCACCCCACTGTGACCTCTTATGAGGTCTCTTATGCACACGTCAGACTCCAGCTCAGATTCCACATTGCTTCCTGGATAACGTATGCAAGATGTGTACAAATGGGTGAACTAAACAAGCAGTGCCTTTTTGTCCCCAGAAATGTAGCCCACAATATCTATCCGACTTGCACTCGGAAGGGCTGCAGAATGTACTTGCTAATGCACTGACCTTACAAAGATTATGTCTGAGCACTGTCATTTCTCTCTTACAGTAAGAGAGACTTTAGTCAGGAGAGAGAGAGAGAGTGAAAGATGCAGAAAAGAAGTGTAAAGAAAAGAGGCAAAGAAGAAAAAGACTTGTGAAAAGTAAAACAAGATGACAGATATTGGCAAATGTCTGCACAATCACTGCAGCTTTATATCAGTCCTTTTATGTTCCTCTTCAATATTTTATGAAAGCACAGATGTTTAATTTTTGTTGATGTTGTTGTTTGGTCTTTTTTATTTAATGTTTGAGTGTGAAATAGTAATGTGAATGATGTTTTGTTATGATTTGCTTTTTAAATTTCAGTTCGACAACAGCTTTTGAATTTAAACACACCTTGTGTCCTTCTTGATAACAGAACATTGTATTTTTGGGCATTTAACTATTGCTACTGTGCCTTCCTTAAAGAAGTTGAATCTCTGCACAAGGAACTTATTTAAGAAAATTAAGTGTTGGACAAATATGCTTCAGTTTTGCATTTCACTATTGCTTTACCATGTGAAAAAACAAGGAAAACTAACTAAAAGGCATTATAGTGCATTCAATTATCTTCTTCACTGATGAATAGGAACCTTCATGTATAGGATAATGAGATAGTTAGCAAACAGGAATTCTGCACATGCTGTAAATAATGACAAGTCCTAAACCTTTCTGCATTAAGAAATGAAAACAGCATATTTTTCTAAACTTTTACCCCATTAAATTGTTTTATATTTATACATGTAAAATGAATGGTGAACAGGCTTTCTATGTCCTTGACACCAGTGTTTCACTTAAGAGTCTTGAGCTTGACAATCAAATAATGGAAGAAAATGACATCACCTGGGATGAATCACACATTATTAGGAGCAGTAGGTAAGTTGGCTCTATGTTTTAACCCAGTGGCGTGACATCACTCCTGAGGAAATCCAAGACCCTCTCCATTTAACAAGATTAGACTATGACTTGGGCCTCCAGGACAGCTGGCTGTGATCCTCAGACATTACTAATGCATGAATGTATGCATATGCTGCACGATGGAGATCAAGCTCATGTTCTCACTATGGGTGTCTTCTGTGATCGTTTGCCAGTGCCTGCCAGCTGCATACCAGAGCTCACTTTTAAAGTGTCATATGGTACCTGTCATAGCCAAATGAAAAGGTCATCATCTGAAAAGGGAGGCAGAGAGGATACGGAAAAGTGGCATATCCTTATCGGATTCGCCCCGCGCTCCTGCACATGACCGAACAGGAGCAGGCTTCGGGCCCAGTCTTGCTTGTTATTCAGTAAATGATAAAAAGGCAAAGAGTGTGAAAGATGGATTGCAGGACCAGATAAGATCTTGCATATTATCAAGTAGGAACAGCTTTACAGCATGTGCAAGACCACAGTTCATTGTACTTGCACAGCCATAGGCAAGTGCATGTAGCAGAACATTCCAAGAGATATGCTGATTTGCGTGGATGCAAGAAAAGATTTGTCAGGTGTAGGGGCAAAACGGGCTTTGGGAAGGAATTGGTGCTGAAGTTAGGTGCCCGATCGTGGGAACATTTCCCTCTTGTGACACCAGGCCAAGTGAGTCGAGCTAATTGAATGGCGCCCAGGTAGGACTGGCTCCTGCACACAAAGGGAGGAAAAATGCACAGGTAAAGAATCTATTGTTACCTGTGCAAAGGTGACCCTGTCGCCTAGGGCAGCAGATTAGCTGATTGCTGGGTATCGAATGGCACCTCCTGGAATATTGAAGAGTAAGAAAGCACTTTTGTTTGGGGCTTTTGAGCTAAGAACCAGTGGCCACAAGCAAAGGGACATGTGTGTTTCGTGTCCCCTGTTTCCCTTGGGCTGCCTGTGTGTCAGCCGGTGTGTGTAAGGCAGGGGTATCTTGTTGCTTTGGTGCATTGTTCGAACGCGGACGTCATTGCATCTCCATGTGTAGTGAATAGGGTGACTTTTTTGAAACCTTTGAGAGCTTATCAACTCCTAGGACATAACTACAGCCCAGAGGAACAAAACAAACCTGCCCATCACCCCAGTCTCTAGTTTCACAATAAGTGTGATGTAAAGGGGAAATAACGAAGAAATAATAAGGAAGACTGAATGATATCAAAATTTCTTCTCGTAAGCTTAAAAAGCACAGCATTAAAGAAACAAACAACTCAAGAGACACCTCTTCCTGGGTATGGTTTTCAAACTTGGTGGCAGGCACATAAATGCTGACTGTGGTGAGCTGTAAAAAAGAGGGAACCCTGCAGAAGTGGGCTTATTAAAGAAGCTGACCCCTGACTTTTGCTGGGACTTTCAAAGCATGACATTTAGTGTGCCGCTGCAGCCTGTGAGGCATGGGTAACCTGAGCCGGGCCACAGTGTGCCCCAGCCCTACACACTGTGCTAATGTGAGGTCAGAGGCCAACTGGATCTGTATGACTCACAGACCCACCACTTCACACACACTCTTAAATATATATATATAGGAAATAAACCAGAAAGGTGTTTTTGGGAGGCCTGA
Organism: Astyanax mexicanus; assembly: GCF_023375975.1. Classification (NCBI taxonomy): domain Eukaryota; kingdom Metazoa; phylum Chordata; class Actinopteri; order Characiformes; family Acestrorhamphidae; genus Astyanax; species Astyanax mexicanus. The sequence goes on along the minus strand of NC_064408.1, from coordinate 69,989,826 downwards.
TTTGAATAAATCATTAAGTGCCCTTGAATATCTGCCTGTCAGCAAATCAATGGGAAAGTGCTGTGTCTGACAGAGGAGGCAAGGTAATGGACACCAGGCTGACTTTTACACACATTCTCTCTCTCTCACTCTCTCACTGGCTCTCATGAATATTTTTTGCAGAACATTGAGTATTCTTAAAATAAGGCAAAAAAAAAATTATATTATATAATATTATTAATAATACTAGTAATAATAATTGTGATAGATATTGTAATGATATTACTGAGTTTTTAATGCAGGTCAACAAAAAATGAAAGGGTCCTCCAAGCCAGCAGAGGTCAGTGTGACATAAATGTTAAAGACATGAAAAATGGATGAAAAATTCATAAACATTTTTAAACATGCTGAAAATGTAATAATTTTTTTAAATGCACTGCAACATTTTAAATGATAAAATTGACCTTTTTATAATAACAACAATAAAAAAAACGTTTCTCTTTTTGTAATAAAGAATTGACTTTATATTTAACATGCTCTCTGCATAAATTCTAAGTTTACAAGTTTTAAGATATTTGCTCAACACTACTGGTTGAACTGCAGAGATCACTATTCATCACTGTGCGGGGTATGATTTTCTAATTATTTAAGGATTTCCTTCAGTTGAAGCCAAACACTCAACTAATTTGCCATTCTGTGTCCTCACAGTAATTATAATAGTACAGTGTTAGTTATATTTATACTGTAACCGTGCATTAAAAAAGTAAATGCATTACTTAGTCTTGTTTATAAGAGCGATTTCGGATTTTGACGTCACTTCTGTGGATAACATTATTTTAAAGAATAATACTAAAATAAATAGAATTGCTTAAAATACTAAAGTTAAAATGTGAATTATTTTGTAAAGACTTACACATTATTATATTGTCCGTTTTAGACTGCTCAAACGTTTTTATTTTGACGTGTTTGTCAAGAATTTGATCAAGATTCTGTTTGACAAAAACATTGGTGCAACTGATAGCTAAGCTTGACCTTGGTGCAATATGTAATTTAATTAAATTTATAAAAAGTGTATTTATAAATTATATAATTAAAAATAACATGTTCGGGAAATTAATCGACAAAATCAATGATAAATTAACCGAATTCCGCCAAATGTCTTTACCAAACGATTTTTATAGCCTGAGCAATAAATATAATTACTCACATTGAAAATGCAGTTATAAATACAATATAAATAAGTATATGTTTGAAGAAACCTTATTTTAAATTATAGACATTTTTTATTTTATTTATTTAAGCATTTGAGGTCATTCTAGTTTAAATAAACAATGTATCTTTGATATGCATAGACTGGTAAATCCATTACAAATGCCTAAATTATTGTTAACCGATTTATCTTATTATTTAATTAACTACAGTGGTTTAATAATTAATGATTAATTAAGAGTTTCGTATCTTAAGGAATTTGTAACACATTCACATGCTTAAAAAATAAGCAAAATATGTCTTGTTCTATTTACAGAGATAAACCACAAACAATAAAAAAAATTCTGTGACAGAGTATTACTCCAGGTAGACCCGTCTCAAATTGCCTATAATGTAGTTGAGAGAATTGATGGTTGTGTTTCGGATGTCGTGAGTGTGCGGCACTGCAGCTGCAGGAGCATAAGAACCATAGCGGCTACAATTCTTTTACTCACCAGACTTTATATTAGACATCTGACTGTGAAACAAAGCTATTCGCCGATGGTTCATAAAAACGCAGTATGAACACATGGGCTCAACACAAAGCATGGGAATATATATCGCCATGGAAACTATGAACAGATCTGCAGCCGCGAGTTGTTGTATGTTTTTACCCAGAGAGCTTTATGGTGTGTCGGCCATCGATATGTGGCGTTGTGGTCGCCAGGCCTCGCCTTGGGGCCATAAAAGAGCACATCTTGAAATGATCAGGGTCTGAGAGCGAGCAGGGCCTTTAAGGAGGCGCGCCTCAGTGCGGTGGAGACATTACGACAAGCAGAGCTGTCAATCACACATCCGCGTGCTGTGCAACTGCAGCAGTCTCTCCAGCGAGATGGTGCATAGGCCTAGAAGTCGTCAAGACCAGTAAAGCCTGAAGGGCCAAATTGCACGTGGTAGATCAACACAGTAAAAATCCGTTTGTTTACAGATTTTTACAGTGCAGGAAATGGGCAACTAAACACACTCTCACTTTCAACCAACAGGGTTCTGTATAAAACCAAAATTACATATGAACGCTTATTGTTGTAGAATACTTTAAATATGATATTTAAAAACATCTATGTGTAAGGTCAAACTAACCTTTCAAATTAGTGAAGGTATAGTACAAGTGAAAAGAAACAATGTAAGGAAAACATTTTATTCCATGAAATTTCGGAGTATTTTTTTTTCGATTCATTATGAAGTTGACACAATATAAAAAACGAAAACTACCAGATTTAAAATATTTAAATGAATTGAAAAATTAATATGCAACGTTTTCAAACCACTTTAAGAGTTTATGTTTTTGCACCTGAGGTATAAACATATGCACATTTTTCAATGTGTATATTAGACTAAATAATATGGATTGAATTTTCGGATCATTTATTTCTGCCAATACGTTCCAAAGAGCTCCAAAATATATTGTATAAAAATATTTTAGAGGGGCCCGGATTGGCTAAAAGTACTAAACTTCTAATTGTTTTTAGTGACCCATGCAGGGTCTGTCTGAACTGATCGGGAAATCTAAACTCCATAGCAGGACGGTGGACTGCGTAAATACAGAACCCTGTGTACAGCCCCTCCATATAGGTTAGGCCCTTTGGCTTGTCCTGAAAATGGACGCCGCGTCTCAAATGAAATTATAAAGAGGTGCTCCATTCCGGGTGAGTGATTGTGAGCTTTGCGTCGCCCTGGTGTCAGGTTGCAGATTTGGGCGCAGATAAAGAAATGCGATCTATTCCTTAAAACAGCGTCTGGGCTGCAAAGAGCTGGACGAACACAGAACTCATTTACTAATGCACCGGTTTTGGATTTCACTGTACAGAAACTGGGGGAGAGGAAGAAAGGGCGAGAGAGGGGGAGAGTAAGAAGCTTTTTTCTTTTTCGATATGGTAAAAAGAAAACAAATTGTTCGAGCGACATATAGGCAGTTAAGGTGCGCGTCTGAACCTATAATGAAAACATGGTGAATCGGGAATGGAGCTATATGAAAGCCCATTTACGAAAAAATCATAATAATAAAATATTAAGTCATTATTATGAGATATCATAACTACACTGTAAACCCAGAAGTTGTTTGAACTCAAACAAATTAAGTCTGTTTTACATAAAATTGGATATTTCTAAACAATACTCAACTATTTTGAGTTAGTTGAACATTCTTGGGCACATACACATTCAAACTGAGATCTCTGAGTTGAATCAACTTATAATAACTGAGTTTAGTCTGTTGCCATTAACAGCTTCTTTTCCATTGGCTTCTGTCACAATCGATTTGCATACTGGGTGTGTCCCCCAGTTTGTAGCACTCACCATCAGTGTGTAGTGATTCCCCCTGGGCTACCTTAGGTAAACTTGTAGATCATATATTACGATTAAATGCTTGGTCTCTGTGTTGTAGCTGTGGAACAAGCATCATTTACTGAGCTGCAGTGACTCTGTGTTCTCACTGTGCTCTCAGTTCTTTTAATTCGTTACTATTTTCTTTCATCTACTTTTCTAAGAGTATTTTAAAAAATGTTGAATGAAACCGGAAAGAAGACTACATACAAGTTCAGGAAAATATGAATTTTAAATATATATGTATATGTATTTGTTAAGTTCATTGTACTTTAAAATTATATTACATGAACTTAAAATTTATTAGGTAATCGGTTACAACAAAAGTTTTGAGTTTAGTCAACTTATCGGGTTTTACAGTGTATGATTTAGTATCTTTTAAATATGACTTAGATGCTATTATTACGTACTGGATGACCTTAATCTTTTTTTCAAGTGCCGGAAATTGGCTTCCGTACGGAACGGAATGACCCGTCACTAAAACACTACAACCAATCAGCAAACAAGAGCTTTTACGAAAATAAAACTATGGCTGCCCCCAAAACTCAGTTTTGGCTTGATATAAATTTTCAACGTTGTATAGACAATATATTTTTGGATAGAAATAAAAGTCGTATTAGAAAGGCCATTGGCTAAAATTAGATATACGTTCACGTTCGCTTATGTAATATTCAAAGATACCAACGTCAGCTGTATTCATTTTACGTCAAAATGACGTTGCCATTACACGTCGCCCTGGAATGTAATTTTGGTTAACCTCCTCATAAATTACATTTAACCATTAAACAACTTGTAATGTCGCTAGTAACCAGCACGATAGACTTTCAAATTAAGGTATTAAAAATAACACTCCCAACTCTTTAATAATAGACATGGGTGAAGGTGCAGAAAACCCCTTAAAAACCCTTCAGTTGGTGCAAAGATCCTTTACAGAACTCATCAACAGGCATAGGTTATTGAATCAAACGTGGTTCTTCTTCTGCGTTACTTAAAACCAAAAAACATTTGCAGCTCATTTGTTTTAAATTGTATAATTATTTATATTTATCATCATTCATTTTAATGTCATGCAAATCAGCTTATTTCACTTCATAAAACTGATAATGTTTTCTGTTTAAAATAAGTAGTTATTTTTTTCGTTACAGGTTTGACGCACGGGTTGAGCTTAAGCTGACCTCATTCTAATACAGTCGGAAGCTTTGATGAGGGGCTTCAGCACGCCCGGGGTACTCCTTTATCTCTCGGCTGCACTAGGTTATCTCCCCAGCCTTAGAGCTGGATTGGTTTTTAATGGAGCGCTGAGTATCTCGCGCACTGGGACCTCACGCACACTGCGCTGCGTGTGCCTCCACAATGAACACCAGTCATGCAATAAAGCGATCAGGTGTTTAAGTGCAATGAATACGCATCCAAAATAACCCAGCCACCGTTTTTGATTTTTGTGAATGCCCTGAAATAGAGTCTTAGGATCTATTTAAGCAAATAAACACTATTAATGTGAAAAACATAGAAATGCTTCTTCTCGAAAACAGAAATGTTTCTCGTCTTTAGGTAAGTGGATCTGAGTCTAATGCAGACCATCCTCTCGGCTGTTTGCAGTTATTTATGAATTCATTAATAATGTAACGGCTATAAAGTTGTTTAAGCTGAACGCGCGACCGGTGAATGGACAAAGTGGGTCTGAGGTGGGATAAGAGCGAGCGCAGCCTTGAGAGACCCGCTGTAATTGATTAGTATCGAGGTGCCCCGCTCCCTCAGGTAAAACTGGAGACGGGGGATCCAGTTTCAGACCACCACGTTCCCGAGGGAGGAAACGGGAGCAGAGCTCTTTTCTGCGCTGCTCTTAGGATAGGGTGGACAGAGAGCCAATCAGCGAGCGCGTAGGGCTCTTTTAGCGCGATACGACTAGAGAGGGAGCAAACAGCGTCTCCAACCAACACACGACCAACAAACGTAGACATCTCCAGCGCTACCAGAAGTTTTTTTCTTTATTTTTCTCTCCATTTCACTCCGCCATCGTCAAACCTAAGCTGAAGCACGGTGGGCTACAGGCTATACCCCTACATTCCGCTCTTCTCAGAAACCCGCCTCCCCCAAAAAGAGCGGTGTGGAGATTGTAGAAGAGCGAGAAAGCGCGCGCCATCACGACGTCATGTCAATGTTGCCCTCTTTCGGGTTCACCCAGGAGCAAGTGGCGTGCGTATGCGAGGTGCTGCAGCAAGGGGGGAACCTGGAGCGCTTGGGCCGCTTCCTGTGGTCCCTGCCGGCCTGCGACCACCTCCACAAGAACGAGTCAGTGCTCAAGGCCAAGGCCGTGGTGGCGTTTCACCGCGGGAACTTCCGAGAACTCTACAAGATTCTTGAGAGCCACCAGTTCTCTCCGCACAACCACCCCAAGCTGCAGCAGCTGTGGCTGAAGGCCCACTACATCGAAGCGGAAAAGTTGCGGGGGCGGCCGCTGGGCGCCGTGGGCAAATACCGAGTACGGAGGAAATTTCCTCTGCCACGCACGATATGGGACGGCGAGGAGACAAGCTACTGCTTCAAGGAGAAGTCCCGCGGCGTCCTGCGGGAGTGGTACACGCACAACCCCTATCCCTCTCCCAGGGAAAAGAGGGAGCTGGCCGAGGCCACGGGGCTTACCACCACGCAAGTGAGCAACTGGTTTAAGAACAGGCGACAGAGAGACCGAGCCGCCGAGGCCAAAGAAAGGTAGGCTACTCCCAAGTGTTCCCTTCATTCATTAGCACAGAACCAGCTGACTGGTTTTAGGCAGACACATTTTTAAATACGCTGTACGTTTATGTTGTCAATGACACGTTAACGCTGATCTATGTTGATGCTATTCCTCTGGCAGTAGCGTTGTTACTTAATTTAGTCTTCCTGTGGCACAATTGTAAACAATAATATCAACGCAATTAATAATAATAATAAAACTAATAATAGGTCATATTTCCGTGAATAGTTTTGAATGCGCAAAGAGACGTTACACATTTATGTGTAATATAAAAAAATGTATTTGTTGAAAATGTTATTGTTTAAAATTTCTAGTTCAATATATTATATTTATGTTTGTATTTATATAGTTATATTTCAGCTAACCCAGTGGGATTCTGTCAAGCAATGCCTCAGAGACAAACATGATAGAGTTTGTTTAAATATGCACAATTAAGGGTGAATAATTTCTGTATATATCACTAGAGATAAATGGCGTTTTGGAAGTATCAAAAGTGTTTTGTAATTAAGTGTTTTGGGTAAATTAGAGTTCTAATTATTCTGAAAAAAGGAATAACGATTTTACAATGATTACAGTTTGTGTAATAATTTTCTGCGCTAAAACCAATATTAAAAATAACACACCGTGCCCTTCATTGCAGAGAGAACAGCGAGAACAACAACTCAGGCGCTAACAAACAGAGCCAGCTGTCCCCGCTGGACGGCGGGAAGTCCCTCATGTCCAGCTCGGATGAGGAGTTCTCGCCCCCGCAGAGTCCAGACCAGAGTTCCGTGCTTCTGCTTCAGGGCAACATGAGCCACCCCGGCGCGCCCGCCTACACCATGAGCGGCCTCGGCGCCACGCAGACGGTACACGGCATGCAAGGACACCCCCATCAGCTCCAGGATTCATTACTGGGACCTTTGACATCGAGTCTAGTGGACCTCGGTTCTTAAGCCATTAAGACTGAGATTTTATTTATTTTTCTCTCTTCATTTTGTACGGAATACTAGAACGAGATCCGCCACTTTACTGTAGATATCAAACCATATGAACGCTGTAAGTCTAAACTCAGAATCCGTAGTTGTTGTTTTTTCTGGTAGGATTTCACATAGTTTTTTTTCCTCCTCCGTGGTGGGCTAATAGCCGCATGGACTGACATTTGCCAAGTCGTTAAACTGGACAAAGGACAAAAGCAAAAGCAGTTAATAATAAAACCAATGCTCTTCACCAAAATCACAAGACGTTTTTGCAGTACTTTAATTCTGCAACGCGCGGCTTCTGGATCTTTAAAGCGATTACCTCTAACCCACGTTTATTAGGGATTTTCTCTTACAGTTGGTAAAATGAGTCTTGTATTCCATGCTTGTACGTGATGTAAAATAACTAAATCAGCTTAAACTTTTAACTTACAAAGAGTATAGGGGACATGGGTTGAAAAATGTTCACCTCAACAGTGTACAGAATTAGAAAATAAGACGAAAAAAAAACATAGTGTTTAAATTCCTTCGCCTCAGGTTGTGTTACACCACCTATATGCAGGAATCTGTGGAAATACAGATACTTATACACTGAAAATAATCATTACAATTTAAATATATTTCAACGGGTTTTCGGGTTTTATTTGTAATGCCCTGCAAAGATGTGCATTTCACAAACACAAACACAAACGCCAAAACTAACAAATGTACACAACAAATGTAAACACAGACTTAATATTATAATGAAAATGAAATACTATTGGGAGTAAAGTAGATTCAAATTATAAATAATATTAACAACACAAATAATAATAATAATAATAATAATAATTGCACACTTATTATAATAATAATAATAATTATTATTATTATTATTATTATTGTTATTATTAGTATTATTATTATTATATTATAATATAATATAATATAATATAATATAATATAATATAATATAATATAATATAATATAATATAATATATCATAACGTTTTGGCTAAACGGAGAGAGCGAAGGCTTGTTGACTTTGCTCCATGCTCGGGAGGGAGGCGTGTGCTGCTTTTGTGGTCGCCCTGCTCGGTTAGGGTCGTAGTGGGCTGTTTACTTAGCGCTCTCTCACTGTTTGTTCTGGCGGTTCTGGGCCAAAGAAAAGACACCAGCTGCAGTAGGCGCGCTCACGTGCCTCCATTCATAAGTTTCATTGGGAAAAAAAGAATGCAAACACGAATTTAAGGCACAGCTGACTTTTGGCCTAGCTGTAATGTAGCGTTGTACCTTGTATTTCAGCATATTACTTATTTTAAAACTACAGGGCCTGCTTTACAAAGAGGGTATGAACATTTACTGATAAAATGTCGTCAAAACATTTGAAGTATCAGGGAAAATGATGTGTACAGCTATTTATCTGCGCAGCACGTGTTTATTTATTCACTAAAAGTAGAATCAGACATACAAATAAACTATACAGTGTGATTTTATATGTGTGTGAGTGTGTGAGCTTAACCATTTTCACAGCTCTTTTTAAAGAAGGCCAGTATTTACACTTACCATCTAACACCTGGTTTGTGGAATCAGTCTTTCATTAAAGTAAATCAGGTGCGCTGCTGGTACAACTGTTTAAACCCATTTAGTGAAAACAGGAATGTATCTGTATCATATGATCTGTTATACTAAATATCAATAGGCACGTTTTAACGTATGACTTATTGCTGTATGTTTTTTTATTATTTATTGTAAAAAATCTGCAGAGATAAATAGCTAAAAAAACGCACACAAACACACACCGATATTTTTTCCTTCTGCAATGTTTTGAAGATAAAAATGTTATTTTTGCTTGACGGCGACAAATCAGGGCTGGGTTTACCAAAAGCTTATTTCTCAGCAAAAAGTTGATTCTTGGATGGTCGAGCAAGCACTACACTGAGCACTCTCTCTCTCCCTGCATGAGATGTTAATGCTAAGATGCTTTCGGGAAACTGGGCCCGTTCAGTTGTCTTCTAACAAAACGGTCACTTTTTTATTTGACTCTGTTTTAGAAAACCTCTAAAGCAGATTAAATTATGTCGGCTAGCTGTCAAGAATTTGCACTAAATATTAACGTCCAATTGTGCATATTGAAGATACATCAGTGCAAATAATTTCGCCTCCCATTTAAACGGCATCCATACAGTTTAGCAAAATATGAAGAATTGGCGAGCTACATAGACAAACTGTTCACTTCACTTTCCAGACGCGCGTAGGTGTTTTGGGAAAGGCCTACCTGTTCCTTAGTCTGGCCAAAAGTTTAGGCACCACTCAACCTCCCAAACATCCCACGCGCGCATGTCAGGGTAATTGCTTTCAACAGAGAGCACCGAGGATTTCCGGTCGCTAATCAGAACCAGGCTATTGCATGCACTGAAGAGCTATTGAGCAGCGGCGGAGAGGGAGAGAGAAAGAGAATGAGAGTGAAGAAGAGAGAGAGAGAGAGAGAGAGAGAGAGAGAGAGAGAGAGAGAGAGAGAGAGTTGTCCATAGAGAAACCCTATTACATCCTCTTTTGCTCACAGCCCGTGTGAAACGAGCTCACAAATGAGCTAATACTGAGATAAACAACAGCCAAAGAGTCTTTATTTTGTTCCAAATTGTACAGTTTACAGTTTTACAGTTCGTCGTCATCAGAGTAAACTCAGAGTGACGTAAATCGTGGGGTTTGCGCTTAAAATTGAAAATTGCATTTAATTCAACTTAACGCAACTTGTGTTTTGTTTTTGTTTTCCACAATTATTTTACAGTAAATATATTTTAAATTATAGCATATTATAGCAAATCATGCCTTTACAAATGTGTTTTGCATTCTTGAATCTTAAAGGTAATATACAGCAAATATTTATCAAATAACCAAATTAGGCTAAATGATTAACAAAATGTTATTTATTAGAAATATAATCAAATACAAATATCTCCAGTAACCACCAGGATATGGATTTTAATAATAAAGCAACTGGTATCAGTGAGAATAAGATTGCATTTCGAACCCTACAGTTGGAAATAGGGAGTTTTTACTTTTACTATGCCAATTTCTAGATGAAAAGACTGAATGGGGAAGAATGGTGCTTCAATAATAAGTGAAAGGGATGAACTTTCAAAGTGAGCTTTTCACTCCCACTTCTTCAGTTGAACCATTATTTAGTTATTACCTGGAAAGCAAGTGAGGTTGGTACCAGAGCTTGGGGGTGAGCCAAAGCTGCTTTTAAAGGGATTCAGGTTTCTGTTCCCTTCTCTCTCTCTCTCTGCTGAACTACTAAATCAAGGTGAGCACACAAAGCATCAGCCTGTGCTAGATGTGAATAAGACAAATAGGGAGTTTCTTCTGTGGGAAGAAAAGAGTTTGGCTGTAATGTGAGCTGTCCCTGTGGGGGTGAGGTGGGGGTACAAGCGAGTACCATTTTCTTCACTCATATTGTGTGTGTGGAGGGGGTGTGCAAGGATAGAACAGGTGGGCCTCATACTATCCCTTCCCCCACCCATACCCTTACCTTCTGTCACCTGATCTCACATTGTCCCTTAGCCTCAAGGTTTGACTCACTGAGGCATCAGTAGATTCCAGTCCCATCTAATACTGAGAAAACAACAGCCCAAGAGCCAAAAGAACATCTTAACTCACAGAGGGGACCTGAAATGTCTGCCGATTTGCAAGAAATATGGATTGCTTGAAAGAATTTATAAGCCCAAAAGTCTAAGAACAAATAAGCTGAAGCTTATTCAATCACCCCCACACTGAGATTTATATCATTTGCACATTTAAAATACTGTCATATAGTTATTCTTACTCTCTTATATATAAGAAATATATACCTATAGACCTAGTAATTACAGCACTGGGAATAGGTTAGCTATAAAAGCTAGGTTAAAGTAGTTTTCCACATGGTGGTGCATCAAGAGGGTAGGCCTTTGGGAGGCATTTGAAATGCTAGATTGACTACAGTATACTTTAGTAACCCAATGGGATATCGCACAGTTCTCATTAAAGTCCCACATCGCAAAAGAAAACATCAACACTGATAAAAATGATCAGGAAATTAGGGGAAAATTATGAGGATTAACTATTATGAAAGATTTTGATTTGAATAGAGGGCCTTAAAATGCTTGACAAGAATCAAGACCGATGAGTGGGAACAATGTTGTGTGTGATATCAGTTTACAGGAGCAATGATTAATGCTGTCATCACCACACCTGCATTACACAGTATCTGTCAATTCAAAAGACCAGCACTGTCCTCTAAAAACAATCATCGTTTTAATTCAGCAAGAAACACAATTCATCGGTGGTGGATGTGTATATTCTTGTGTATTTTTAATTCATAAAGCATCTAATTTTGCTTTAGTATATTTGTAATTTGTAATAATACATTTACATTTTAAGTTATCAATTTTAGCTGTGAATTAATTCATTCCTAATTTCACAATTTTGGTGACAGTATATTTACTGCTTTGTGATGTTATGTTACATGCATTTTGCACCAAATGGAGAAGCCTATTAAGCTTCACATAATTTCCTATTGCACAAAACTGCAGTTCTAATACTTACTCAGTATTAAGAGTTTTATTACATGTTATGACTGTGCTTTCAACTGTTTTAGTTTTGCTTGGGCCATTACTGTATAATTTCACAGAAAAAAACATTTACCTGGATCAGGGTTTGAGCATCTCTGATTAAACAATGAATTATCTTGACAATATAATTATGAAAAGACACACAATTAGACCAAACGTTTTGTACTTCCTTTATACTCCCTTCCTTTATCCTTTATACTGAAAAGGTTTTGGCTGAGATATGCAATTCTAAGATGGCCCATTTTTACCTGTAATATCTCATAACTTTGATCCTTCTATGGCTCCTAAAAATCCTTTGATTTTTGAGGGATGTTTATGTTTGTGCGCTAATATTTTTATAATTAAGTTACAGTAAATCACAATGGAAAGCTATGCAATTTGCACAGTCCTAACCCATATTAAACAAAGTGCAAAACATTTATATTATCTGTAATATCTTAAAAAAGTGGTTCTTTTATGGTATTACTCCAAATAACCTTCTTAGGTTCTTGAGTATTTTCACTTTTACTCAAGTATATTTGTGAGGAATATAATCTTATTTAACTCAGTTGCATTAATATGATTTGCTAACTCCTTTATCTGTTAATGTTATTTTGGGGACAGTATCTGTACTGTCTGTCCCTTACATTTTACATGACAAGCCTGAATGTTTTTGCTGATGGGGGATTTAAAAATAACTCCCACTACTTATGTTTTTAACTTCTATGTTAAATATTTAAAATGATTTTTAAGTTGTTCTTTGGAAAAGCAATTTCAGTACTTTTACTTTCAATGCATTGTTATTATTATTTGTTTCTGAGTTACAAATATAAATATACTGACAATATAATTGGAATTTTATGATAGAAGGAGTTAAAAAGAATGCAGTTCTTCCTTTTACAAACAATGTGTCTGACTGGGACACACAGCTCAAGGAACACCTTTAAATTGTACAAAATATTTCTTATTCATAAATACATCTTTATTTATAACTTGAACTTGAGAACTTGAAAAAGATTAAATAAAAAAAATATAAATTCACATTCACATAAAAGTGCTTTTTTTTAATGGCATCACTCTGAAGAACCCTTTGAGAAAGCTTTAATTTTGGAGTCTATACTTAACAAACAAAGTGGTTTGCTAATTGGACTTTAAAAGCCTCTGTCATATTCAGATATTCAGCGGACACAGAGGCACACCCAAACAAACATAGGCCACAAAGAGTCACATACAAAAAGCAATGGGCTCATCTGCACACCTGCCACTCTATCTACACTCTCTCTTTCCAGCACAATAATGACTGATTTCAGAAGCTGTCCTCCGCCGTGTTGCACAGAGATGTGTTTCAAAAGGGAGCACGCTTTGCACCTTCAGTTTGGCCTCTTTTCACGCTTGTAATGGTCAGGACTGGAGGGTCACACGCTTTCCCCCAGCAGTCTCTCCGGTCATGGCCGCCAGTGTGGGGCTGGATAACGGATTACAGCAGGACGGTCACAGAGGCTCAGGTTTCAAAGCCCAGCCAGGCTGATAGACGAGCGGAGGCAGTTGTCCCACAGGCCGGGAGCCCTCCATCAGCAGTGCCTGAGAGGAGAGAGTGAGGGCCTGCTCCTGCTCTCACCCTGCCTGGCGTCAGCCCCTTGCTGGGTTCACGCAGCAAGTATGTGTGGGTGATGACCGGAGAGCAACTCTAGAGCAACAGCAGAAAACACTGGCACACTCAAACACACACACACACACACACATGCACTACCATACATACCTGCACAACAATGCAGTGGCTCTACTGAACAATACAATTTCAGACAAACTTGGGTCACTTTCCCTAGAGCCACATTCTAATATGCCCTAAATCCTCAATAATAAAACTGCAACAAAAATGTATTACTATTTATATGCTTTATAAGCTTTATAAACATTGTTAGTTTTAAATCTATACTGTGAGTATTAGATCTTAACTCAATGTTGACAATGTTGATTTAACAATGTAATCTGTTTGCTGCTTTTCTTTTTGGTTTTAAAACATGTTTAAGTAGTATCAGGTATTACAAACTCTATAATATGTGGTTAAACATATAAAAAAACATTACTTCAGAGTAACAATGACTTGTGAGGGTGAATGATGGGCAATAAAATGTATGTGAATGTGCCATATAAAGTAATGCTTGCCATCATTCTACAATAAGCTTATGAAGAGCACTGGGAGCAGCACTCTTCAGCACTGACCAACCAGCTAAAATCCAAGAGCCAGTCCTGCTATACCTTAACTGAAATTTGAATCGCTCTCTCTCTCTCTCTCTCTCTCTCTCTCTCTTCTCTATCTATATCTCTCTCACACACACACACTAATATACACATATACATAAATGGACTGAAATAATTTAGAAAATACATTTTTATATAAAAATGATAGATATGATTTCAGTCCCCATTGATTTTTGAAAAGGCAGCATTCTGAATATTGAATATTCCATTTCTAGTTTAGTACAGTATAGTTCAAGTATAGTACAATAATCCAGCAACAGGCTTATTCGCAAACACTAAAATTACTGCTAAAGCATAATCAGACTGATAAACAATAGTGATGATCAGTTATTTGGCTCAGTTTAGCTGAGCTCTGCTAAAGCCTGAGAAGACTGATAAACCAGAATGATGAGCTGTTGCTGAACTGTGCTGTGTTTCTGGACAACAATTGATCTCTGCAATTACAATCAGCTTTAAAAGCATCGTACTAAATCCTCAGCCTATGCACCAGAACTGGAAATACATCACCATTTGAAAGCTGCATCACCAATCAAAGTACCAGTCAAAAGTTTGGACACACCTCTGTTTTCTTTTTTTAATGATTTATTAAACTGTAAATTTAATATTAAAGACATTACAGCTATATAGAAACAAAAAAGTGTTTTATACTTTATATTTAAGTTCTACTCATCCCAAATCACCTCAAATCACCATCTCAGTTCAGGTTTGGGTCAGAGAATTACAGAGATCAAACACATTTTTGTTTACTGGGTAATTCAATATGTGTCCCTTAATTGCCCTTAATATGCAATGTAGAAAATAAATTTAAGACAGAAATAAAAAAGAAAAACACTGAATAAGAAGATGTGTCCCAAATTTTAACTGGTACAGTTTCTTATTATTATAACAGAGTATGGTAAAAATTATCAAACATAATAATAAAAAGAAGGGATATAAAATCATATTAAGTGGTTGAAATTAACTTTAAAAACTGCAAAATATTATTTTGTAAGGTTATCATGGAAAAAAAGCTGTAGTAATAAGCCCAGTCATTATTGTTATAATATAAAAAAATAAATACAATTGTTCACAGATGCTTGTTTCCATATATTTACCAGTGCTGTTGCCTGTGTATACATCAGTTTTTAAAAGAAATATTAGCAGTATCGATCATTTTTAAAGTAGGACTGTAAATTATTAATCAGTTACGAATCAGAATACTTTTAAGGTGGTATGAAAACGTTTGGGCACCCCTGATCATTTTTTGATAATTTTCCTGTAAATATATCATATAGCAGGCGAACACAGTGATATTTGAGAAGTGAAATAAAGTTTATAGGATTTACAAAAAGTGAGCAATAATTCTTTAAAATAAATTAGGCAGGTGCATACATTGGCACCCCAACAACCCCAGCAAATAATGGGCACCTCAACCAAAAAATTACATCATTATTTAGTAGACCCTCCTAAATAATCTAAATTCTTCTTATAGCTTCTAATGAGAGTCTGGCTTCTGATTGAAGGTATTTTGGATCATTCTTCTTTACTAAACATCTCCAGTTCAGTCAGGTTCGATGTTTTTTAAGCATGAACAGCCCACTTTGAATCACACCACAGATTTTAATAATATTTAGGTCTGGAGACTGAGAAGATTATTCCAGAACGCTGTACTTGTTCCTCTGCGTGTTTGTTTTAGTAGATTTTAAGCAGAGTGTTTAGTGTTTAGGGTCATTGTCTTGTTGAAGTATTCAGCCCTGACACAAATTTAAATGTATCATTGATTCTTGAACTGATTGTTCTCAAGAATCTGCTGATATTGACTGGAATCCATGCGACCCTCAACTTTAACAAGATTTTCGGTCCCTGCACTGATCACACAGACCCACAGCATGATGGAACCACCACCAAATTTTACTGTTGGTAACAAGTGTTTGTCTTGGAATGCTGTGTTCTTTTTCCGGCATGCATACCATCTTCTAAATATCTCAATTTTAGATTCATCAGTCTACAGCATCTTATTCTAAAATGAAGCTGGCTTGTCTAAATGTGCTTTAGCATACCTCAAGCAACTCTGTTTAAAAGTTTAAAAGTGTTCCCAAATTTATGCACCTAATTTTGTTTAAAGAATTACTGTACACTACACTTTATGTAAATCCTATAACTTAATTTCATTTCTCAAATTGCTCTGTGTTTGTCTGCTATAGGATATATTTAACTGAAATTGCTGATCATAGCAACCAATGTTTTATAAAGGAAAATCATGAAAATTATGGTGTGGACAAACTGTTTCATACAACTGTAAGTAAAGAACCAGTTTTAGTGCTACAATACTTGTAAAGGTTTTGAGGAAACATCTGTAATTTTAAGAATATGCTTACAATAAAGGTGACAAAAAACATAATATTATATTTGAATCTACATAAGCATGAGTAGACTGATAAATCATTGTGCTGGTCAGTTATTTATCCCTGTGTTACTGAACTCTACTAAAGCATAAGTAGACTAATACTGTAAAGAACAGTTATTCATTTTATATTTTACCATTTCAAAACAGAATGTCAGCAACTACAAAAGTAAAAGGACAGGGACAACAAAAGACTGGAAATATAAGTAGTACTTATGAAAGAAACACTGCAATAGGGGCAATTTGTAACAAAATAACACGACTGGCCTTTTAGAGAGGCAGAAACTCCCAGAAGATGGGTAATTGGGAAATTGTTTTTGTATTAATTTCAGGAAAACATTATTTAATGTAAAATTGTGAAGACTGCTCTACAGTACATCACCAAAAGATTCAGAGACTCTAGAAAAATACCTGTGCACAAGAGACAAGGCTGACGGTCAATACTGGATGCTGGTAATCTTTGGCCCAAAGAAGGTGCCAGTATTTCTGGATGGTGTTGACATACACCTTCTTCTTTGCACGACACAACTTTAAATTGCATTTAGAGATTGTAGTGACCACAGACTATGATTACTGCAAATGTTTCTGAGCCCATGCAGTGATTTCCAGTACAGAGTCTTGTATGTTTGTAATGCCACCTGAGGGCCCAAAGATCAGCCACGTTCTGTTGTGCACAGGCATTTCTCCAAATTACCTGAATGTTTTGATGATGTTATGTACTGTTTTTATTTAACACTAAAGTACATTTGTCTAAAACTGTGAAACATATGTTTCATTTTTTTAGACATAGGTTTTCTTAGATTGATGCTACTGCAGCAGTTTTTAGTATTACCTTTCCAGCCTTTTGCTACCATTAAATTCTAACTGAGTTATTGTTTTTAATAAATGATATCTATGGTCTTATATGTGTTCTACCTCCTTGTTTTACACAGTGTCACAACATTTTTGTATTTACTGTTTTAGAAGAAGTGATGAACATATTTTACATTCTTTCCTGCTTTTTCCAGTCTATATATCTGCAGTCCTAACCAGCATGTTATGCTCCAGCCAGCCTTGGGGACAACAGGTCTGCCACATGTATTTATAGCATTTATTACACTGGGAAAATGTCTTCTGTGATTGAGAAAGCTGTGTGATATAAAGCCACTTCCTGCACTTTTCAATTATATTGTAGTCATGTATAATGTGAACTTTTATCTCATAAATTGTCATATATAATCTTGTTATAATTATGTTTATGAAGATAAAAAAAAAGTATAGCCCTACAATTTAAATTATTAAATATGTAGATTTAATGTAGTGTTTCATTTCAGAAAGTTTCTTTTATGTGTATAAAAAAAACCCTAAAGGGCAAAGAACAAAAACATGTAGGCTTCAAAGGTATAACACAAAGGTAAATGATTATATGAATAAACCTATCATGGCTTTATTTGCATTACGCTTAGTGCTACAGTGTAATCAATCCAAACTATTAATGCAATAAGATATAATATAAAGTGACTGTGCATAAGACAAAATATATTAAATATTTTGTAATTGTTGCTAAATCTGCTACAGTTTATCTATTGTACTGTGTATTTGGAAACACAAGGCTAAACATAAATATATCCAGTATGATGTGAGGTCATGTATAATGTGAGTACATGAGTGTTTTGAAGAGAGGGATATTTAGATGGTTTGAACCAAACACTAGCTCCCAGCTCTGAGCTATGAGAGCACTGTTTGTCCATTGATAGCTGAGTGACGGTCCAGGTAACCTGAGTCCTGCCCCTCCCTCCACCTCCACCATTTCAATGTAACGGGCACTGATAAAACCCTGGATGTTCCCTCAAACATTTCAGGAAATGAAAGTTTGAAACACGATCCTGCTGCGCCAACACCGCTCTCCCTCAGTCCAACCCCACCAACACCACCCCCCACCCCCACGCCTACACTGAAACAAAAGCGACTTACAGACTAGCACAGAATCTGATGGAGGGAGAAGAAAAAACAGATAAAAGAAATATAGATATGCAGATTAACAAACAGGCTGATGAGGTGAAAAATTATAATACCTTTCCAGCTTGCATTTTAACATTTAATCAATATTGAATCATTGTTATTGTTATGGCTGAATTAACCTTGGGTTTGGTGTTGATTTTGAAAAGTGAATCAAGGTTGATATGGCATTATTGTTTCAACTTTGTACCTTCAACTTTTAATAAACCTTAGCTCACATTCGGGATGCTCACAATTGTATGGAAGAGGCGAAAATTTTACAATTTTATTTGTATTCTTTCTCTGAATATAGTTACATCTCTGAGAAGTAGGAACTGTCCAACACAAAATAAAAAAAAACACAAATAAAACAAATAGAACATGAACACACCCTCAGGTATGGTAAAGAATTGGTATTCATATTTTTGTCCCTTCATCCAACCGTATTTTGAAATTATATGGCGATGAAATGTAAAATGTGAAATCAAAAGGCAGAAGGTTGAGAAGGTTGAGAAGGTTGACATTATGCTGATTCAACGTTTGCATAACCATTCAACATTAAATGTTGTTTCAACATTGTTTCAATGGTAAAACAAAAACAGACATTACCTCAACCACTTCAACCACTGGTCAACCATTTTCCAACCATATAGGTCTATATACACACACCTGCCTGCCCTCTTGGCCATGCTTTGCAGTTCTGGTGCAGTCACTCAGGGCTTGACAGCAAAGCTCATGCTCCAGTGAAGCACATCTGGCTAAAGTGAGGGAGAATCTGGGTGAGTGACAGCACAGAATCACAGGATGAGGTGAAAAAACCCACACACCTTTGATGTCCTTTGAGTTTTCTTAGTTGCAACAAGTCTAGACACCTCAGAGAAACAAATGAACGCGTCTCTGGCCTGTCAGTGGTTCACAGTTATGCTATGCTAATCATAGGCAGCACAACCCACACTGAGGAGTCGAGTCACTGTGCTAGTTTTGTTGTGGGTTTTTTTTTTATGTTAATTGAATCACTGGCAGGTGTCCTTGTGGGAGCCATTCCTGTAGGATTTCAGCAGATAGTCACAAACCTTTGAGCTTCCGATAGTTCCCTGCATTTAGATCCCTCACGGAAGGGGCTGCTTTAGCTGCTTTAGCCTCGTTAGCACCCGCTGCCCATCTAACAAGCCGGCAGGGCCCCATTGGTAGGCTGGGGATCACAGGAACCGGGGCAGAGATTCAGCGGCTCAGCCTGCATCTGCCAGACCTCCACCAGAATTACCAGGACATGCAGGGGTTTAGCACACCCAGACCAGGATCCGGGTCAGATTGCAGGCTAAGCTTTAATTTAGGGATGCAGGAAAATGTGATGCAAACAACGGGGGATCATTTGTTTCAAATCTAAAGGCTATTTGGGCGAGAGCATGAGACTGTTCCTCAATCATGTTTTTGGGGTGTTTCAATTTTTTGTAATAAATGTTTCCTAGTATGTTCTAGTCTTGCCTGGGATGAATGTCTTGGCTTGCAGGTCTTTACCCAGTCTTTTTGAGTTTTTACCAAGCTCTCTCATAGAGGCACAAGGAGGAGGAATTAGCTACGGTGACAGCTGCAGTAACCAGAGACCATAGTTATTTATAAGACCTCTGCTGCAATACTTCAAGTCAGCATCCCTCCTCAGACATGCTCACCAATTTGCTGGTAGAGCCAAACACATAAGTTATGGGATGTTGTTGTTGTTTTTTTGTATTTATTGTAATTTACATAAAATACAAAAGGCACTTTTCATTTATCGGTGACACAGTTCAATTGTTTGAAATTATTTAAATGGATTCTAGGATGTTGTAAAGGGTTGACTTGTGTGGCCCTAAAGTAATATTATGATACTGAATGGTATTTTTGAAATAACCATACTCTTGGCGATGACAAAACATTGAAAAATATCTCAAGAATACACCTCTGCAACAAAGTGAAAATTAAATTGATTTTTGCATACAGTACAATATAGCACACCCCTAACTGAGATACAAGAGAGATACATTTTCATCAGAATTGTAACAGAAGTAAATGATCTAGAATGTCATGATACTAATAATGCACTCCATAAATCTCCATATATCAGTAATTCATATATTACATTCTAATATATTATGTTATAAACTCATATATTACATAGATGTATTAAACACAGAATTGTCTATTTTAAGCGTTTAATTATTTTAATGTTAATGATTATGGCTTACAGCCAGTGAAAACCCTAAAAGTCAGAATCTCAGTGTGGGCAGTGTGCCAAGTCATGCTGGAAAATTAAATCTGCATCTCCATAAAAGTCGTCAGCAGAGTGCTCTAAGATTTTCCAGGAAAACACTGCACTGATGGTGGTCCAACACCAGCAGATGATATGTCTCTCCAAACCATCACTGATTGTGGAAACTTCACACTAGACCTCAAGCAGCTTAGATGTGTGTCTCTCCACTCTTCCTCCAGACTCTGCTCCCTTGATTTCCAAATGAAATGTAAAATTTACTGATGATCAGTGATGGTTTGGAGAGACATGAGAGTCTTTCTTTTTACATTGTACATTTAATATTGAAGACATTAAAGTTATATAGAAACAAATGCAGAATTTTGTAAACAATGCAGAATATGTTTTATACATTAGATTCTAATAGGTTGCCACATTTAGCTTTGGTGACACGCACTCTTTTGCACATCATTGGTATTTTAATTTCAGTGTATTCATGAGGTAGAGTCTCCTGGAATAGATTTCTCAGTGTCTTGAAGAAGTTTCTTGGAGTTCCTTAACAATTGTTGCTGCTTCTCTTTATTTATTTATAAATTCAATAAAGCTTGAAAGCTTGAAGCTTCAATAAAACAACAAAGGAAAACATTGAATGAGGAGGTGTGTCCAAACTTCTGATTGGTACTGTATATAGATAGATAGAACCCACAGCCCCCTTTACCATGATAATCTCCCTTGCTCTCTAGTAGTAAACACTTCATATTTTCATTTCATAAATATTTTTTTATTTATATCTTATTATTATTATTATTATTATTATTATTATTATTATTATTATTATTATTATTATTATTATTATTATTATTATTATTATTATTATTATTATTATCATTATCATAAGATTTACTTAAAACTAGAATAAAAATAGAATGAATGTGGAATCATTCAAGTACAAACATACGGACTCCAGGACCTTACTCTAAGTATCACATTTCACATTAATTTGCACAAGAACAAGACCAGTCTGTCATTTGTCTGTATGAACTGCGTTTCCTAATTATGAGATATTAGCATATATTGGTCAACAATAGAAGTTGACTGCACAGTTGTTTGAGTTGCTTTACAATAGATTACACTGTTACATGATTATACAGTTCATGATTATACAATATTATATTATAATATTGTATGTATAATATTTTACATGTCTTGTTTACTAAATGTATAATAAAAATGTACATTATTAGAAATGTATTTACATCTATTAAGGTGATTAATGACCACTGGTTACATTCTAATGTTTTTACCAGATTTGTATGTGTACTTCATTAAAGAGAATCTCAATTGTTATTTTTAAGCTTTTGATTCCTCATTTTAAATGATCCACAAGCAAACTTTACACAAAACCATCACGAAGCGAAAACAGAGGTGAATTGTGTACCAGTAAGACAATGAGGTCAACTCTGCCTGGGTTTTGGTCACTGCATCATTCATGTGCTGCCATACCAACCAGGTGGCCTGGAGCCAGAGGCCACCTGGACTTTAAGTCTCAGGATGTTATCTATGCAGGTTACTCTGTCCTAGGTCATCTTCCATAAAGATGGGATATCTTACCTAAGTCATATAGCAGATATTGTGAATTTACTACAATATGTATGCATATATGAGCGCCTCCATATATTTGTTTCTTATTGTATGTGATACAGGACAAAGTAATGTCATTATTATTGTTTTAAAAATGGATAAAAGACGAATAGCAGGACATTTATATTATCCAAAGCAAAAATATGTATGCACAAAATAAAATATCCACAGAAGAAAGCGTGTGAGTAGCTGATCAAGATTCTTTCTTCGGATCTTAAAATCTACTGTAGACCTCCATCTGCTGGATAAAAAATGTATTACAATAATAGTGGTTGTACTTTGTAGAAATGACTGCCCCCTGTCAGCTAGTGCTGGTATGACTACTTGTCCCGTATTTCCCCAAGAGTAAAAGCATATAACATACACTAATATTTTATGTTTTACCTTTCAGCAATGTTACAAGATTTATTTCAACCCAGTTTTGCATTAATTGTTTACCAAGATCTTGTACTGATGATGGTAGAGTCATACCACTGCACAAAGTCTTCTCCAGCACATCCCAAATATTCTCAATGAGGTTAAGATCTGGACTCTGTGGTGAACAATCCATGTGTAAAAAATGAAGATCTCATGCTCCTTGAACCACTCTTTCACAATTTCAGCCCCATGAATCCTGACATTGTTATCTTGGAATATTCCCGTGTCATCAGGGAAGAAACAAATCCATTGATGGAAAAACCTGATCTATATTCAGTATATTCAGTTAGTCAGCTGACCTCATTCTTTGTATTTTATGCACTACAAATGAGAAAACGTTTCAAAATGTGATTCCTATCAACAATTTTTAGACATATGCAACCATGTTCCATAGTGCAGAACTTCTGCTATGCAAGTACAGGCTTTTTTTTTGCTGCATTAGTTTGTAAGTTATTGTTAGGTTGTTAGCTGGCCTATGATGTTCTCATTGTCAGGCATATTTATAGAAATTTGTGGCTAGGTGTCTAAGCTCTTACAGTTAAAATCTCCATGCATGCTTCTCCAGGATAAATACTACTACTACTTATTCCAGTAACCCCAGGTGTACAACCCTATACAAATGTTGTTGTTTTTTTTATTGAGAACTAGTAAACAAACCTACTAATTTGACTAATTTGACTAATATGATTACTAATAAATCATATATATTTTCACAAAATTTAGGGCACTATTTCTCAGACTCCAGTGTGTTCATAACACAACAAATAAAATAGAAACAGACACATCCTGTTTGGTAAAAAATGTTTGAACAGCTTAGAGAGCCAGGAATCACAGCTTTTGAACAAATTTTATAGCAGCAAAAGTCCTTAAGTTTGTAATATGATTTTCCTCATTTCCAGAAGGCATCTAATTCTGAGGTTTTGGAATGTTTTGCATGTACATGTCACTCCTTTAGCCTTTGAATGTCTTGTGTGTGTCCTTTTTTGTTCCTTCTGTTCCTGTCCTGCCTTTAAGCCTGTTTTGCTTTCCTCCCCATGTGCTCTGAAAGCACATGGTCCTGTCACTGCCCTAGCCACTAGTGTTGTCACCTTGTGTCTTGTTTGTAACCCCGGCCCCTCATTACCAGTTCGAGGTGTTTCTCACCCTCCTCCTGTATATAAGCCTATTTGTTTCAGTGTTCTTTGTGGAGTCTTTTATGTTCTACTGTGCTGTGTTTTTTGTGTTTCTGGTGTTTTGTTTTTGTTTATCTTGTTTCATTTTATTTAGTTTATATTGTATAAAATTATATTTTATATAAGTTTATATTGTCTGCATTTATGTCCACCTATCCTTCCACTGTGACAGCACAGCTTGTTAACATACTTACCATGATTTTAAGATCAGGCAACTGTGAGTGCTATTTCAAAAGTTTCAGTTTGTCTCTTTAGATAGTCCATGGTGTTTTTGTTAATGCTGTTTTTTATATTTGTTAATTCAGTGTAATCTTGGAGCCATTCTTTTCGGTTTGCTTGCTGGATTTGTTGAATTTTTTTTAATCCATTCTTCCCTCCACCCATGATGTAATATTGACTATATGCCACTGGAAATAACCCAAAGCCTTTTAGATACACAACGTTCTTCACAGTTGGCAAGTTGTTTTTTCATGAGATGTAATTTCTGCTGATTTGGGATGGGTTTCCTGAAAACGATCAAAACGACCAAACTTATAATTGAGGTGAGAAAAGAGTGTTTAATTGTATAATAATATAATATAATATATAATATAATATAATATAATATAATATAATATAATATAATATAATATTAATTAAACCACGGAAATAATATTTTTTCTCCCTGAAAATTGTCTGTCCCTGGTGTTTAAGGTGCTGAACTGCAAGCCGAATCCCGAATATAAGTAGTACGTTAAGAATAACGACTGTGTCGGTTTACTCGTTAATCTGCGAGTTACGCACGGCTTTAGGAAACACTCTTTAATTAACGATCAATCTTAAGTACGAGTTAACGAAGTTCTTAGCGTTACGAAGCTTTCGGGAAACCCACTCCTGATTAGTTTCTCTTTACGTTTGGATGTATTGTCTTTTTGTAAGCCTTTAAGTAATGTCAAAAGAAGAGCTAAATATGTTCACATATAACAATATCCTGTGTCCCCATCATAAAAATCCTAATTATTTTTTTCAAAGTTTTGTTTTTGCTGATTTTATATTGATAAATTTGTCATGAAATGTTTAAAAATGGTCTGGAAATTGTTTAGACCGTCATGAATTTCATGTCCTGATCAGGTTCGCTGGTGTATGCTGGTTTTACAGGGCAGTGTAAAGGGCTGCTGGCTTTTATTAGATTTTTAGAGAAATATCAATACATTGTATTTTAAAATATTTTATTATCACATTTAGCATGCAAATTATTGTTATTAATATAATTAGTACTAAATTGTTACACAGAAAAGCAAATGCACATATTTGTTTAGCAACAGAAACAGACAACATCCTGTCCAGTAGTAGCTAATCAAACAGCACTCCTAGTTCGTCTAGATGGATATAGATTCAATAATTTATTCAATGATTCAATTATTTATTTCCTTAAGATGTTTCTTTAAATTCGAGTAGAGACTTTTCAACAGGAAAAGTTGCATTTATTTAGCATTTATTTAAATTCCATTGGTGAAGGTAATTTTTACAGCACGCCAGGGAATTCTCCACCGGGGGGCGCTGCAACACATCGTTGTAATACACCTGACTTGAATCAAAAGACCACATAAACATCTTCCAAACACGATCTTTTTAGAGCTATTGGCAGCTATTGGAACTCAAAACTTTATTTTTAATGCACAAAAAAAATGAAAAAAGAAAAGATGGAGGGAAAATAGAACCGATAGTTCACCCCATCTAGGCAATGTTGAGTTTGAGAATTCTCAGGGCAACCTACTGCAGATCTGTAGAAGAAAAACACAGATGGACAAACAGACTTTGAGTATGTACAGAAATATACTGCTTATCTGTTCGTATTTTAATGGACATTTTACGTTGAATAAAGAAAGAAAATAAAACAAGAAGACAATTCAATTTAATATAATAATGTAAACTGAATCAACTACATTATTTTGTTTAATTTCTCTAAGCAGCTGTACAAATGTAAACTGTTGTGTAATTTCACATTTTAGCTTTAAGAAATAACACCATATTACACATTACGCAATTTCCTTGCTAGCTTTCAGGTCCCTTGCAGGACAATGATAATTGCCATTACAATGATGGCGAAAAAATAATTTTAACTTCAAGGTTACACAACAGTGTATCGATTCACTGCAGGACTATTTAAGTTTATTATAGAACTACTCATTTAAAAAAATAATTTCTCACTGCTACAGCAACCGGAGTACGAAGATCATTTAGTTGATTTATGACACTTTTCTTTCACCCTAAAAAGGCGCATACGTTACACCAGGTCTGCCGTTTATGTATAGGTGATTTTTATCATTTTTTTTACAGTACTGCTTATGTTGTGCAGATATGACATCAAGAGAGCTTAAGAGCTTAAGAGCTGAAGACACTTAGTTTAAAGCGCCTAAAAACGCATCTTCAGCCTGAAAGCTGTGTGTCGCCACAGCAGCATTTAAAGTGGAATGGTAATTTCAAACAATCTTACTTCGTCATGTGAGTGATTTACGAAAGGCAATAACGTATATTTAAGAAAGCTAGATAGCAGATACTTACACATAGTGCCGTGTCACTTTGGTCCACTTCAGAGAGGTGAGACAACATCCTTCAATGTATTGGGGTAAGAAATTCAGAAACAGGTAGAAACGGTAGTAAATTTGCCCCAGGTAGTAAATTTGCCACACCCAAAAACCGCAGAAACGGTTTAAAAAAACTTTTATTTTGAAAGCACGTTTGGGAGCAAATCACGCTGGGTCTTTCTTTCACGTTGTTAAGGCTAGTGTTGAGAGGAGTGTTGCTAACTTCCACAAATACCACTCGCTTTAGAGCCACAAGTCCAGGGGTGGGGCTGGATTTGATATAACTCCTCCCATAAGTCCAAGGGTTAGGGTTAGGGTGGGGACCTTCTTCAGACCAATAAAACCACGATGTAGGAGGAGTTGGATCAGATTCAGCCCCAACCCCTGCACTTGTGGTTCTGCAGCGACGATCATCTCCTAACTCTGTCTCTCGAATTTTCAGACTCTCTAGCCAGTTATGTTAAAACAAGCGTACAGCTGCACTGCAGCTACTTTCATAAAAATAATCGCTAACAGTAAGTGAGAGCCAAAGTAAAAAAAATATAGCCTACATGTAGAAGTAAAGTGCTCTATTTAGTGACTTAAGTAGAAGCTGAAGCGTTCTTTTTGCACCACAGTATTCAGCTTGATTCGTTTAATGATAATGAGCTTCATCAAACCCGGTGACAGTGCCATCTACCGCACTGGCTTTAGAGCTAATGTGGGTTTGAAATGATTCCTAATATTTTTATAATTATAATGACTAACGGTGCAGCACATAAAAATGTATCGTAGTAAAAATATTAAACTCATCCAAAATATGTAGTGAAGGAAACGTGTAAGAAGGAGAAAAAAGTTAAGTAGAGACAAATACAGCTTTTTAGTACTTAAGTAGTGAACGAGTTCTACTTATTTACTTTACATCGCTGGATAGGAAACTTCAATGTCAAACCCACTCTTACGCCCTTGCTTCAGCATCAGACCTCAGTGCAGACACATAGCTGTACATTATTGTTGTAAAGAAAATGCATGTTTAGAGAATACATTTCGGGTTCCATACTCGGGTTCGGCAAGCTGGCACCCGTGGGCCCTTGAGCAAGGCCCTCGCCACTCGTCGGCTGCCCACCACTCTGAGCATGTATGCTCGCTGTCTGTGCTAAGTGTGTTAAATGGATGGACTGGTTAAAGGCATATACCGCATTCCATCTGGGTTTCCAGAACGAGAATAGAGAATAAGGTTGTCTTGTAGCTTGTGCTATGATTAAATAGTAATTTGCAGGGTTTATTATTCTGATCAAATGTTCATCATTAGACTTATTTACTGTTCTATGGATTTGGATGTCGGACTTCATGGATGGTTAAAGTCGGATAAGAATATCTGCTAAAAACTAAAGACTAAAGTTTTTTTCCAGTTTTTATCCTGCCATTTTTACCAGTATAAAAATAGACAGTGTTTGGCGAAAAACACTTCTCTTTAAATACATTTAACGCAGTAGCCTTTTTAGTTCAAAAAGCGTTCTCAAAGATGATGTTTGCGCTCTTTCTCTCTCTCTCTCTCTCTCTCTCTCTCTCTCTCAACTTTTTAGTTTAACATGACTCTGGCCATGGTGCTGAAAAAGAATTGGTGACTTTGTAAATAAATAATTGAGCAGTAACAGATTCAGTTGATTCGTAACTTAGGTTACTTGCGGTTTCCCCGAGGTTACTCCTGGTCTTGGACAACATAACATTTTAAATAAAGATTTCTAACTTAAATTAATATTTAATTCAAATCTAGGCTTAATCTCCGTTTGGGAAACCGCCCATTATGTAATTTGTCTCCCTTCTTCTACATATTTTCCTTCATCATCATCATCATCATCATCATCATCATCATCTTATTATTCTTATTCTTCTTCTTCTTCTTCTTCTTCTTCTTCTTCTTCTTCTTATTATTATTATTATTATTATTATTATTATTATTATTATTATTATTATTATTATTATTATTATTAACCTCGTCCGCAACGGTAATAGTGTAGTCGCAGATTGCTAATTTTTCTATAGGGTATTGCCGATGTCTTGTGTTTGCAGCATAATATGTTATGTTACGCTTTCTTCTATTTCTCCAGCAGAGGGTACTCTTGGCTAACACTAAAATTGCCTCTGTTTTTCCACACGAGCGTTCGTGTATGCACATTGATCTGTTAGCGATCATTTGCATAGTTCGTTTAGACACATATTTAATATTAAAGATTAAAGACTAATTTAAATAAGATATACAATTTGGAGCACTGTGTGATTATTGTTTTCATTCTACAAATTAGTTAATTGTTCATCAAATATGAGATCACCTTACACTACAGGATATCATTAGAGTACACTTTTAGTATGGAAAGAAAACGGTTAACATATAATAAAATATTTTGTATGCTGTCTTATTTCGTGCCACTTATCATACTAAACAATTCACTATAACATAAAAAGATTAGATTTTTTGCTTTACTTACAAACGACTTTTGTAATCTATGATAATCAAGGTAATGATTACTGTTGTGCAATTTTTTAAGTTTATAATGTTTTCTATTAGGTCTGCATGCACCCGTAATCATTTAACATGCTTCCTCCCTGTTCCGCCAATCTTACTACCACTGAACTTACGACCATTTAGCTTACAGACATTCCTGCATTTGGGTTGACGTGGAAGTCATAGCATGGAAATTCCTCTCACTGCTTGCTTAATCCAAAATGGTTTCGTTCATTCTGTTAACAGTTTTTTTTTTGTTTTGTGGAACAAACGTACTTAATATGCATTGGAAGTAAATAACGTCTGTAACCCTGCATTTGAAATTCAGTAAATTGTGGGTGTTAGCTTTATCTTAACAGTCATTTTAGTTTAGGCTAATATTTAATATTCTACATATTTTAATATGTTAACAATTCTTTTTGCAAGTGTAGCTTTATGTGTTTGGTGTTTATGTTCAAGTTTTGTTTAGCGTGTAGCGCTAATATTAAGGTCTAAACATGTGGTTGGGAATAAAAAGTCTGAAACAAGTTTTTTTGATCTCACATGAAGTTAGTTTGTTCCTAAAGCCTGTAAACGTAGGATGTGTTTCATGCACCTGATCCCATTAGCGCGCAGTTCTTGATTTAACCTGTTTTGTATTAATGGTATCAGAGAATTCGAATATATAGACTTAAAAATGGCTTAGCCCTATATGCTGAAAATGCCACTGTCATTAAAAGACACTTGTTAACGAAGCGTTTAAAACTCCGGAAAATAAGAAGAGTTATAATTTATCAAAAAAGCGTCAAAGGTGAGTAAACCTTGACCTCTTCACAACTGTTCTTCACCTTTTAACACACATTGGATTTGGCAGTTGTTTTTTATATTGTGTCAATGTTTCTTGATGAACGGACCAATAAAATGATTTGAAATACGTGGTTTTTTTAAGACGATTGATTTACTACCTATCTGTTCCATGTCATTCGATTTAAGCGATTTTAGTGACTCCTTGTTAAATGGTATATGATACATGGGTAGCTCATAGCAGGCGATTTTTAATAATTTAAAACATTTTTGTGTAATTATGAAATGGGCGTCTCGTGTAATTAAATTTGTGTTGCACAAACCAATACAAGCCTATCACAAAATATTCCCCCAACTTAATCATTCTTCGTAGTTAGCCTGTCGGTTCGATTTATGGAATATAGCGAATAGTTAAAAACCCAGCAGTCTCAGCCTGACATGTCCAGCCTAGTAACAAAGAAATCTGATAAGGCCCTACATATCATACACTCATGTTAAACATGAGTCATTCATTTCTAAATTACTCCATATACATGTAGGCTTATAAATGTTTACCAAACCAAATATGATGAGGCCTTATATATAATAGACCCATGTTCTACACGACCCATTCAAGTCTAAACTACCCCATATAAATGTACTGATTTGACATTGATTTTAAATCAGTATTCTTTTACCATAACCATAAGTAGTCAAGTGTGTATGATTATACTCGGTAAAGAATGCTGATCTAACATCCATGTACATACAGTAGTCCGGTGAAAACCGATTTATTGAAGACGTAAAAAACATTTGATGTATGTGCTTTTACTTACAATTTACGTTTCAAAAATATGATAGCACTAGTTAAGTAATATTAGTGATTCTGCTTTGTGATATAAAATGAGATTGCATTTTTTCGTTTTTGAAAAGCTCTCATCGAAAAATAAACACAAATCACTAAATCGTAATTTATTACTAATATGCAAGATAATAATAATGAGTTTGGCCTTCTCAGAAATTTGGACACCCTGAGCGTTGCAAGGTCGATAGTTAATTAACCCTGAGACACCTCATCACTTCTAATGGGGAATATTAACTGATTACATTACCAAGCTTTATAAATTCTCTGGTTCTTTAAACCTTTTACTAACAACTACAACTTCTAAGCAACTGTCTGAAGATCTATAAACAACGTAACTGATGCCCACAAGCCAGGGCAGGGTAATAACATGATCGCCAAAAATTCTTAGCCTGCGATTTTTACAGTGAAGAATGGTATTATGAAATAGCAGTTCAGGGGAACTGTGGAGGTCAAAAGGAGATCTGGAAGACCAAGAAGGGGGGTTACTTTAGTCAGGAGAGGGGTGCACCAATCCATGCACAGAACATTTTTATGGATGATACTTAAGAAGGAAACATTAACGGTCAATATTTGAATTATTCTGCATCTACAAAAACCTCTTACTTTTTAAAACGGAGTGCTGTCAATTCAAAATACAGTTCTTTATGCACAATCAGTTGAGGCATTTATAGAGAAAAAAAAATAATTTTCTTTTAAGAAAAGACCACCTTGTGGTGAATCCATGATGTTTTGGCATTGGCGTGGGTGGGGGGAGAATGCTTACACAAAATACAAGCAAATAAACAATCTGTCAAAAGGGTAAAGCTGAAAAGACAATACATGTTTAACAACAGAATACTTATTTAAAATATAAACTCTTGAAATGCATGATCTACCTAAAGATGAGCAAACTAAAACTTTTGAAATGGTCCTCACATTCAACTGACCTAAACATAATGGTTAAATAGTGGGGGGGAAACACAATTACACGCTGTTATAGAAATCTGCATTTGCAAGCTGTGCCAAAGGGTTTTATTAAGTCTTGATTTTGTAATATATCCAGGCTACACTAATGGGTTCGATTTGTTCTATGTTATGAAAGACAGAAAAAATATTGTTATATGTTTAATAAGATTTACGTTGTGTTTAATATTTCTCAGTTTGTAAAAGAAAGTAAATAACTGTCTGCTTAAACCCTTTCATAAGGATACATATGGTCAGTGTCACCCCAAGACCTTATATATTTTTTTTGTTGTTTTTCATTTTGTTCTAATTAGAATCCGACAAAGTTTGTATTGTGTCAACAATACTGTTATTATTGTTGTCATATTTTTTTTAGTAGTGCAGGTAATAGTGGTGTTTTAAATGGCAAGCCAGGTAAACTAGGTTTTACAAGAATATTGTGCGCTTCCTCCTCCTAATCCCCCGCAGAAATTTGAGGGGCTTTGCTTTTGTTCTCGTTGGGCTTGAGAGCCAGTCATTACTGCTGATTAGCGCTGAACAGTTTGACAACCTTATTGACTGCCAGAAACACTCTTTTCAGCTAACCTCTCCGCTTTTGTCCGAGAACAAATTCAGTGAGCTTCTCTCTCTTTGCCTGTTTGCACTGGTTCTTCATTTATGTGGCAGTAAGAATTAGTTTACTACTCCAATGGTAAACGTACCTTAAGCGTCTAGTTTGCCGCTTTTAAGTGACATAAATTAGTAATTTCCGTGCGTCGAGATTTGTGCCAGTCAAGAATGGCCCTTGCAAAAAATGCATTTTAAATATGCTTTCAATAAGGAACGGTTATCTTGACATAAGGAGTCAACAACATGCCAGCATAATGTAAACCCAATTCGCCTGCAGTCTGAATACAGGGTCTGCTGTGTGGATCAATTCTGTCGGGCTGTTTGAGTCTATATTTCACTAGCCTATTTACACTTAAAATGGTTGCTGTTTAAATAAATGCTTACCAACTGAACACATAGAAGTACCCTGAAAAATTGGAAAATTGAGATAAAAAATATATTTTTTAACATTGGGCCACCAACTGCACCAAATGCTGCCAAGTATTTTACCATATATTACACATTTCCTTTCAAGTTGTGGAAAAAATAATATACCCGAATAAGTTAAAAATAAATTAAAAAACACTCCAGACTGTTAATTCGCCAATTTACAAAGCATAACAACAACGACAACAGCAATAATAATAATAATAATAATAATAATAATAATAATAATAATAATAATAATAATAATAATAATAATTATTATTATTATTATTATTATTATTATTATTATTATTATTATTATTATTATTATTATTATTATTATTATAGTATAACGAAAATATAGATACACCGTTTAACTGTGGGGATTAGACGATTTCTGGGTTTTTGCATCCAGCCTATTCGTTTTGGAAGCGAGGCGCTCCGCCCTTTCGTTGACCTTCTCCTGTCAGAGAGCATTAGAGAGCGCAAAGCCAATAACAGTGCATTTAACGCAAGCGGACACGCAGGAAGCGATAACGTTAAACACGCCGCTACACTCTACATTTACTCGTTATCGCCATCCACCTTTTAAATGCATACTTCTGTTTTTAAGAAAAAGACTTTAGCCGTTCACGAGAAAGGTGTCGAACAGAACACCAACAGAAGACCAGTCTGTTACATTCTTGTCGGCTTGAATGTATGCTTGAATGAAGCTGTTGCCATGGCTTGTTTCAGTTGCTTCCACTCCGTTAATTGCTTTTCGTGTAAGACGAATTCTTTTTCTGGTTCACATGGGAAGTCAAATGACTTGCTTTCCTTTTTTTAAATCTCAAATATTTTTGAGCATTTAATAATAATAATAATAATAATAATAATAATAATAATAATAATAATAATAATAATAATAATAATAATAATAATTCAATGTTATGTTTGAGATATTAATGAGAATAAGTCTTTGATCATCAAACATTTTATTAACTTAAAAGTCCTTAAATCATTAAAACAAACGTCCACTACTCGGCGCACTCTAATAAATGTCCATCGATATACATAAAAAATGAACGGACTTGAAATGAGCAAGCAAATCAAATGTTTCTATAAGAGCAACAACTTTTTTAATACATAAACATCTTAGAAAATGTGATAAATGGTAAAATGTCGATTCAACATGAAGTCCTTTTCAAAAACAAAAAATATGGTCTCCTGTTTTGTGTTTGTCCTGTTCCATTGAGGCATCCGGTTTTGCTTCATACAAAAGTAATTTGTACGCGGACAGGATCTCGCTTTCTTCCTCTCCTCTGCTCTCCCACTCTTTTCCCTCTTTCTAGCTATCTCTTCTTTTTCTCTCTCTTTCTCTGTCTATTTTTATGTCCCCCAAAGGATCATCTCTGTGTTGGTTATGAAAAAAGATAAATACATTTTAAAGATAGAGCATTCCGTCCATCCCTGGCTGGTCTGACAGCCATCAAATAATTACAAAAAGAAAGAAATAAAAAGAAAGAAAGAACACGGCCTTTGATACGTTAAGGCAGGCACTGATGTGCTTGTTTATCTTTGTGATTGTCTGTCTCCGTTTTCTTCTTAAGGTGTTCGTGCTCTCCCAGTCTTCCCACTTTGCCCCCGACGAGACGACGTTAGATGTCACATTCGCTGTCACTCGATGTGATGGAGATGGCTGAAGCAGCAGCTTTGCTAGACAGACTGGCTTCTGGGCTCGACGCGCTGCCCAGCCGGTCCACGGCTCCCTCTTCGCCAGGAACCGAGCCGTTGGACAGCACCTGTTGTTGTAGTCTTTGGGGTGGTGGTGGTGGTGGTGGTGGTGGTGATGGCAGTGATAGTGGTGATAGGGAGGAAGGAGGGGTAACAAGATCTGTGTCAATATACCTGGGAATTCTTTGTTTGTATATAAAAAAAAATAAACATGAAACATATTGTCTTAATTTGAAATGTCCAGCATGTAAACGGGTGTGTATAACGGGATGTGATGCACGGTGCAATGATCATTCGTCATAAGCTACATGCCCCGGAAGGACACAGTGTGTCAGAATTTCAGCAGCGACCAGCTCATGTGCTTCATCCCCCATTTTCTGCGTTAGCATGCACAACAATGTCCCCCTGTTGACATTTTTACTGGTAAACACTATCACAGGTCCATACAGTCCAGCATTTATTCGATCTATGTATGTTATTAGTCGTTACGTGTGATAAAATAATGACTCTTATTACCTGCTTTAAGCAGATTGAGCTATTTATTTTTGCTCACCGAAATACAGACGAATAGATTGATTTTTGTAAGTAAAGAGAAAGCCCCTGCTTAACCTCCTCGTAACATGGCTGTATAGCGAGCACGCTGCAGAACAAAACAAACGCTTAACCTCTCGCTAGAATTACCTTAATCCCGATGTAATCGGTCAAAGCCACAAACAGATTAGTAGCTTTTCGGATCGTCATAAAACGATTATTTCATGTAAGGGCACCACTGATTTTTCATTATTTCATAATCTTTGCATAGCTGTTTTTATAGCCCAAACATGATGCACCTGGTCAAAAGCCTGGGCCTTAATGCACGCAATAATAGGCATCTGAAAATAAAAAAAAACAGTACCATTTTATGACCTTGGACTTCAGAACGTCTAGACCTAGATGTTTAGTGAGGTTTTAGGTTATATATATGTTTAAATAATCTACACAACCCACCATGTCTGAGACATGTGTGAGAATATGCTTTTATGGATGATATACATGTAATATTTTTTTGTACGATAAAACACGCTAAAATTTTTAATAATTCAACAGGGGGAAACAAGCTAACCATGAACCTGAACCTCAACAGTCTCTACGCAATGTCACGGATAATAAGGTAATGTTTCGGACGTCAGAAGCTGTGTGTACAAAAATAGATAAATAAGCACTGTTATTGTGTAGTAACGGTAGCACCCACCTGTTTTTCGCGGCCGCTGCTCTATCCCTTTGTCTTCGGTTTTTAAACCAGTTGCCCACTTGGGTGGGTGTAAGTCCCGTAGCTTGTGCGAGCTCCCTCTTTTTGCTCGGGTTCGGGTAAGGGTCCTGCAAGTACCATTCTCGCAGCAAGTGCCTGGTCCTTTCTTTGAAGCAATGAGTCTTTTGTTCGCCGTCCCAAATAGTTTTGGGTAGCGGGAACTTCTTGCGCACCCTGTACTTGTCCACCGGCCCCAGCGGGCGCCCTCGCAGTTTTTCTGCCTCCTGGTAGTGTGACTCCAGCCACAGTGCTTGCAGCTTGGAGTGGGATTCTTTGGTGAACTTGTGGTTCTCCAAGATGTGATAGAGCTCTCGGAAGTTCCCGGTGTGGAAGGCCACGATGGCGCGAGCTCGCAGCACGGACTCGTTTCGGTTGAGTACCTCGCAGGCAGCGGGCGCGACGGGCAGCGACCAGAGGAAGCGGCCGAGGCGCTCGATGTCCCCGCTCTCCTCCAGAGTCTCGCATACCCCCGCTACCTGCTGGGGACTGAAATTCAGTATTGGCAGCTGAAACATGAAGGCTTCTGTGTGTGCTTTCTCCCCCCCTCGCGGTCTTCTCCTTTTCTCTCTCTCACTCCCTCTCTCCTTTTCGCTCTCCCTCTCTCAGAGCCAGCAGACGAGCCAGTTAGACGCTGCTGAGGAAAGGAGGGTGCCCCTCTGGCTGGCTGACGGCAGCAGCCTCTGCAGGAGATACGGGGAGCCCGAGTGAACGAGAATATAGCACAGGAACGGAGATATTTTTGAGGAGGGGGGGTGAAAAAAGACGTCCTGTCCTCGTCTGATTTTCTATTGGAGCTGGCAGATTGGTTGCGTAGTTTCCATGGACTCCTGTCAATCACTGTCAAGTGTGCCAATCACGTGGAACTGAGTGCAAATAGATTTCAGCACCTCCCTGATAGATCTCAGCAGAAAAAAACAATCCGATTAGAATTTTGTTCATTTTTTTCTTATTATTTCATTGCGCTGGTTGTGATTTTTTACGTGCGTCCAAAGCATCCTTCCCAAAGCGTTCAGCGTTCAGTTCCCTATAGAGCACAACTGAGATGTGTTTTCGTGCTGTTTCATATACACAGCAGCAGCCTATCTCTCATAAGCAGAGCTCGGCTGTCACAAGCAGTCTTTTTCATAACGCAACCTTGCACGAATAGGAGACGACACGGCGATTGCCCTTTTGCCATTCAAAAACCGATACGCGCGTTCACGAGCTTCCCCAGTGCGCGTACGCGTCTGAAATGCAGCGGCTTAGAAAAGGTATAGCGAGATTAAAAGACAGCTATGTATCGGTTCTTTCGGTTCATCCCTTCGATGTTCGGATTTCCTGGGCTAGCCTACTACACATTGACAAATTCGCTCAATTATGCGCACAAACCAAATTTGCAGCATGCATTGCTCGACGTGCATGCGCAAAGTCATATTTAATAAATAACTGTAGTACCACAACGTGCAACACGAGTCCACCAATTTTACAGATTCCACATCAGAGTCACCGATACACAAAATAACGGACTCTCTTAACCTCTGCCGCCCAGCATCAAACGCTTAATGTGTTACTAAACGCACTATTTCTTTCCCGTTTCAGAGCAATGTAAAATTAGTTCTCCATAGTGTAGCCCCTCGACATCTCAGGCTCTAGACGAATCTATATACTCTCTATATATTTAAACGGTGTAAGCTCGCTGTGTGGTGTGATGGTATGGTAAAGCAGCCCGAATGCAGCAGTAGCACCGGCAGCAGCAACGTGATGCGCAGTTCACTCAGTGCCCGAGCTGAGGCGGTAAATAAGACGCCGGATAGATAGCGCAGATGGTTTGAAGTGTCGGGTCAAATTATTTCACGGCTGACTACAGTGGAAAAGTTCATTCTGACGGAAAGCCCCTGATATTATTTTCACAGATCCACACAGTTCAATTGAAGAAAGCCCTTCGGGCTTTTTTTGCATGATGTATGAACTGTGGCTCCGGATATGGAGCCACCGTCTGTACGGAAAGCTGCTCGTATTCATGCGCCACGGGGATGAGAGCTTCACAGCGCCATGATCCACAATTTGGAATATACCACTGTAAGAGAACAAGCTCATTTATTTCCATTGTAGCAGGATGTGATTTTCAAAACGATGTATATAACCTGTAGGCCAGAAAGGGTCTTGCAGGTCATAATGTAACGATAGCCCTGCAACATCCTGTTTGTATTAATATAGTACATCAAGTATAGAGCTGGTTATGACATTATTATTATTATTGTTATTGTTATTGTTATTATTATTATTATTATTATTATTATTATTATTATTATTATTATTATTAGTAGTAGTAGTAGTAGTAGTAGTAGTAGTAGTAGTAGTAGTAGTATTGGTGTTGTTTATTTGTTGTTGTTGTTAATACAGACATTAAAGACGGTAGAGTTTCAAACACAGTCGTGTGGTGGGCGAGACGCAATGCAAGAAGATCCTTTCGAGTAGAGATGAATTTATTCAGCACTCTAGGGACGGTTAATATTTTACATTTTGTACATGTGTATATCACGAGAAAATGGACGAGATGGACAAGATTAACATCTGAATATTTCTTCTGGAGCCACACTGAAGAGGGAGACCGAAACGGAACTAAGCTCGCATCTTCCTAAATAAAGTATTTTAAGTGCACTGGCCCACAAAACAAACACATACCGTAAGGCCGAATGAAACGTTAAATGAAACAGTGTATAAAATGCCTGACATGCTTCAGGTTTGAAACATTTAAACGCCTATTAATAATTTATATGCTGTCTTGTATATTTGAAATAACCATGACCATTATGTCACCACCAGGAAAGGAGAGGTATAGCCAACCTTTTAACAAACGACTGAGCCATTGTAAACCCAAACAGACTATCGTTCCAACAAAAGCTAGTCAAATAGAAAACCTGTTCCTTTCATATGTTTCTCTTTTATTGGAACATTGTGGCCTTTGCTTTTTAATAGTTAGGGGAGCCATATCTAATTTTTTGCGCAGATCCGTGTGTTAATCCTGACAAGCACGAATGAAATCATTTCTACCCCTAGAATAGTAGAAGAAAAGTCTCCAGACCATGACTGCTTCATTGTCATCAGAAGTAAGCTTTGCACTCTCGGAAAACCTATACAAAAGCCCAAGGACGCTTACCAGAGCTCTCTACAGCAGAACTAATATGTTGTACTTTTTATTTGTCTACATAAATTTAACATTTTTTAATATATATTACACGCAATTGTACACAACATTGCACAAATATATAAAGAACAACAAATCGTCATCTTTATTTTTCCCCTTTTGGGGCACAGAAAAAAAATATTTGCCGTCCATCATGGATTCCCACGGTGTAGGGTCACAGCACACCCCAGGGTGGCTAGAAGAGTGGGGGAAGGAGGGGGCATGTGCAGGCACAGGGCTAGTGGGTGAGGGGCCATTAACTGTCCCAGATTCTCCTAGATCAGCAAAGCAGCCTATAGAACCAGATTGTTTGCAAGCCACTATTGCACTGCCAAAACCTGACTGAATATCACTTTATTATTCTTTAATTTAAACTATTTTGAGCTGACCAGCCCATAATATCAAATAATATCTAATCAGGGACATTTAGATGAGACTGACCCCCATGTCTTGACATTTGCTCATCATCTAAACCAGCCAGGCGGATTTTTTTGCAACAGACCAGATTAAATCAGCATGGGGACATTTCACTTTTAGCTGTAGATTTCTGGCTTGGGATTTGTGGGAATCAGACACTGCCAGATCGTGCTGTATGTTGTCATTGGTCACTGAGCTGACTGGATTAACTTGTAATTAAGGTATCATGCCAGCAGTCATATTAACAACATTTCCGATGGTCTAGATGTGTGCTGGGTAAGCTGTAAATGGGCATTTATTGTGACAAAAATCCCAGGGTCATCTGTACAGTGAGGATGATGATGGGGATAAATCTGGCACTCTGGATGCTGTTATCCAACTACATAAGACCCTTACTCCCAGCCTGGTGATGTCCTATAATCTAGAGATTTGCAGTAACAGAGAACACCTCTTATCCACAAATGATGGCACACATATACACAGAACATGTTATCACATATGCATGCATGGACAGATTGTGCAGCAGGCTTATGTTCATGCTTAGTGATTTCCAAACTTTTACAGTGTAGGCATTAAACGTGTGTGTGTGACATTTATTCTTTGTAAAATAATATCACAAGCATATTATGTGAGTATCAGCACCTGTATGCGTTCTGCTGTTGCATACCCAATAATGCCTTAACAGTATGGTCTGTCAAAATGGCATGCTCTGCGGGTGACGCTATTCATAAACCGAGCAGTGTATTTTTTTGTTCTTAGATGTTACAAATGCGCTTATTAAATGGTCTGTAGGATGGTGAAGTTGGGTTTCTACCTTTTACCAAGGATGTACCTGTAAAATACAGGTAAACAAATGTAAATATCGGGTTGTTTGTTTCTGTATGCTACCTCAATGTTATGTATATGTTATTGCAGTTTGAGAGAATGGCCCTACTGTAATTTATCTTAAGACATAAATAAGTTTTTGTTCCAGACACTCTACAATAGGGCTGCACAGACACAGCTACATTATCTATCCTGCAACGTTTGCACAACGTGTAACCTTCACATACACCCACTCCCACACAAAGCCTGAAGGTGAGAGTGAGCGCGCTCTCAATTCGGCGAGCAACGGAAGGCCAAAGAGTGAGAGGGTGGGTGGGGCTGAAAAAGCTGGTTTGGGTGTGATGAGTACATAACCGTGTCTAACGTACTGGACGCGAGTGATGGACCATCCCAGGGTAATAAGCTTATTAAAAACAAATTAAAATCAGGAGGGGGTTTCCCAAAATGTTATTAGCAAAAGGATGAATCTTAGATGGTCGAACGAGCTTATACACATTTCTTCTCCCAAAAAGCAAAAATACTTAAAATAAATATATACATATAAATACGTCAAAATACTAATCTAGCCCAGAAAAAACACGCCACAAAAAACGTCACAGTGTTATCCCCTGTAGCGTGTACATAACGCTATTCATAAACAAATGTACAATGTAATTCAACTTTACGTGAAAAACTTGAGCCCATCCGAGTGACCATTTGTTTTACCTAGTTAGTGTATGCTCAACAACAAAAAATGTAAGTTAGATTTTCTCACACAATAACAAATAATTTCTACGTTCATTACCATTTATCAAAATGTGCTGAGGTCCAGGGGAGTAAGAAAAGTTCTTTTAACATTTTTAAGTATTAATATTTTTTTTTATAAAACACTCTCCCAAAGGACAAATTAACAGGGACAGGGACCTTCCTAGTACACATAAAATCATTTTGTTTTTCACACAATGTAAGGAACAACAAATCTTGTCAAGTGGTGAAAATTGGCAAAATCTGATATTTTTGCAGAGAAACATATGGGCCTCCGAATGGGTGCCATTTGCTTTTTGTAACTCTTCCAAATTAAATGTATTTTTTTTAATCTTTTTTTCAATTCTGAACCTAATAACACATATAATTAACTATTCAAAACATGTACTGGTCGAACTCAGGTAGCTTTATTTTTTACAAGGGTTATAAGCCGAAGATTGTTACAAAACTCATGTGATATTTAAAAAACATGTGCAAATAATTGATATTTATGACAAAAAAAAATCACTCCTGTTAATTGCCATTCTTACAGTAACACCATTCTTAAAGTTCTCGATGAAGCGCTAAGGTCATTCGGGAAACGCCTTCAGGCCTAATGATCAAAATATAGTTTGTCAGCTTTGACAGTTTTGATTTAAAAGTGACTAAGATGCTTTCCTGTTATGTCCAAGATTGGAATTGGAGTATTATTGTTAAAAATAAAATAATTCATATAGCAAGGACATACTCGGAATCTAAATAAACACTTGGTAAAAAACACATCTTAACAAATCAAAACCTACACCACGTGGTGTCTGATGGTATGTTAATCCAATTAGCCTAATGTGAAGGCTATTTAGCAACAATAGCAATGACAATATGGATCATTACATGTGTAATCTTTAGACAGCTATATCACATAATAGTAATAATAATAATAATATTAAAAATCTTAATAATATTAAAAAGTCTTAATAATAATAATAATAATAATAATAATAATAATAATCAATAATTATTATACATTACTAGAGGACTTTTCCATAATGACATTTTAAATAATATTGATCTGTTTTTAAATAATACTTAAATTAATTCCAAGCACTCAATATGACTTAATCTCATTCTGTTTTATATACAAATTTTAGGGTCCAAATGACCACTATAGGTAAATCTAGTAGTTATGAAATCCCAGGCTTCCCTAATAATTTAATTGTGTGAAACAAGTATAAGTACAAGATGAAAGCACAGGAGATTATTTGTTTAATGTATAATGAATTGCTTTTTATATACTTAATATAAAAATAGGAATAGCAAATATTGTTTAACGGTAATTTAAATACTTGGTTACTAATATTTTATATTATTTGTTTGCCTAATTTTAATTTTGTGTTATAAGAATTAAGAAAGTGGTAAAAGTGTATGGTACTTACAGTATATAAGTTTTGATTGGCAGTGTCTTGCCACGCACATAATTTTGGAGACTAAAAGGTTTTTGGAAAACAGTTGCAGAACAGGCATGCTTACAGTTATGTTGTTTATAAAGTTGCTCAGAAATTGCTAAGATTAATAGTTATTGGGAAACGCACCCCAGAATCATTGGATAGTTAGAGGAAGTAAATGTGTAATACAAGCTTGTGACAACTTTAACATTTGCAAATGTTGAGAACCATTTCTATACTCAAAAGAACATCTAAACTTTAAATGTTTAATGTAAATGTTCAATGTAAGTTCATTCTCTATGTGTTTTTGTTGAATTTCAAGTCTTGGCGTGTTTCTATCATTCACCTTTATTTTTAAGGGAGAGATTGGCTGCTTAATAACATTAATAACACTTGCTCAAATCCAGATTTTAGACTTGTTGGTTATTTTAACAGCACTGTGAGATAGAGTTAATATAAATAAGCAAAAATGTTTTCTCAGTTTTTACAAGCCGAGTTCTTCCAACTATCCCACTTTTGTTATAATGTTTGTTTTTCTATTCACAGGAACCTAAATATTTAAACCTTTCAAACATCCTAATCACATCTCTTAAACCTTTTTAAAATCAAACCTATGCTATAAACACTATGAATTACTATACTCTGTTGTTCTAAAGCTTTCTGTAGCTGCTGCCTCTATCGTGATGTCATTGTGTAAAATATCTCTCGATTAATCTGACTGGCTTTCACTTTATCACATCATACCCTGCCACCACCAACATCTGAAGAAGCTGTTTATATTTTCTCCAGATGTTTGCTGCTATTTGCATTGTACAGAGGAGATGCCTGAGGTGCCAAATGCCAGGACAAATAAGATGTAAACATGAGAAGAGTGAGACTGAGTGAGAGTGTGTGTGTGTGTAAGAGAGAGAGAGAAAGAGAGTGAGAGAGAGAGAGAGAGAGAGAGAGAGAGAGGGAGATTTCTACATATTACATGCCAATCTGTGTATATTCACAATCAAATACAATTCAGGCATACAATCCATACAGGCAATTTTAGATTTTTGCTTCATCCAGTCTTGCACTACAGTTGTGTAAGAGAATAGCTGCTGCTAATGAAAATTGTGAACATATGAAATGAATGGCACATATGGTAAAGCATTTAGCTGATATTAGTTTATAGGTGTGAAAATGTGTGTTGTTGAAGGCCAAATCTCGAAGTGTTCTTTTCAATCGTCACTTTAGATTGAA
The DNA here is from genome assembly GCF_023375975.1 of Astyanax mexicanus. Classification (NCBI taxonomy): domain Eukaryota; kingdom Metazoa; phylum Chordata; class Actinopteri; order Characiformes; family Acestrorhamphidae; genus Astyanax; species Astyanax mexicanus. Next base: position 69,946,495 of record NC_064408.1, on the reverse strand, counting down.
AGCCTGGCTACTAACTAATACTTGACAGTATATCTAAATAAAGATCAACAAAGCCACTGCCACTAGTTGTATTGTAACATATATGTTCCCTCATTGACGCTCAATTCCAGTTTCCAGACAGTTCATTTTGTGACAGTTGTATAAATCAGAATTCTCACCTGCTGGTTTCTTTGGGATAAAAGAGAACTGGCTGTGTACCCATATCTAAAGCTATGGATTTTAATATTTTACCATTATTGAGCAATAAAAAACATTTCAAACTGTTTGAAAAATTTTTGCCAGTTGCAGCCATGCTTATGTAATGTGTGCAGCATAAAGTTTTTCATTGTCTTGTTAAAACTGCATGGACATCCCTGGAAAAAAAATGGCCTTTTAGACACTTATAGTATATTGCTCTAAGATTTCAAAGGACTTTTCTGCATTATTGCTACATCTACCATCTGGATGGTTCTTTATGTTTTGTCTTAAGCTAATTCTGTACATTACTTCTAAAACAGTTCTACAATATTGGTTCATTGACCTCGATACACGTTTCCACCATGTAATGGTCCATCCTAAATAACTCAGAGCCCAGGGATGTTAACATTGTTAACATAAGGCTTCAGATTTGCACAGCCAAGTTCTAAGTGACGTTTGTGAATGTAACACTTTGAAAAAGATTTGTCAAGGTAATCCCTTGCCCTTGTGATTTAGCAGCAATTGTTGAATGATGGCTCTTGATGCAGTTCTGTCTGACATCGCAACGTTTCTCTCAGGGTGGGGCTAATGAAAGCCTGTATTGGAACGTCATTATTTAAAATGTGAATGTACACATGTGATACCTGTGTTTCTTCTGCAAGATCAAACACATTTTCAGATGGAGCAGAGCAGAAAATTATCCTTTAGATGAAGTGGTGGAAGATGACGCCACCGTTTGTTTGGGAGCAGCTATATTCATGGACTGGACAATCAGATTATTACCAATGACAAGAATTAATGAAATCGTTATTTCCATTTTTGTTCATTTGTTTTATATTATTTTATTTTTATTTCTCGATTGTTTTTACAGTTACAGGTATTTTCAAGCCATACTCATACCAACCAGACACCTGTATTTCCCATGGTTATGGAAATACTGCAGCTTTTTGGATTTGTATTTTCCGTACTATACAAACACTTTTGATTTTGTAGTACAATAAAAAAGTACAATGAAAAAGAATAAAAAATATATGAATAACATGTAAAATTTATATTTCTTGTTGGAAAAATGTTTATACAATGCCAATGGTATTTTTGTAATTGTCTGAGAAACCTCAGTTAACCTGTAAGTCTCTGAGTAATGTTTCAGTTTCAGTTTTTAAATACTCCCATTGCCTTCAACTATTGATAGTATAAGTGATTTATAGTGCATGTTATGTTGAAGAGCTTCCTATCATATTTCCACCTATTTGCAAAGAATACTTTGAATTAATCTGTCCAAAGCACCTCGTTCCTGGTCTTTTGTGTTCTCTGGCAAACCTTAATCTTTCTCAGTTTCTTTTTTTTTTAAAGAGTTTCCTCCATGTGCAACATGAAAATAAAACTTATTGTGTCTTTTTTCACATAAACTGTGTAGCAAATATGTTTAAAAAGAGTTTGTTGAGGGATTTTTTTTCACATGAATGAAATATATATATAAAGATATATAAACATGTTGCTAAACATACAGTTGATGAATCTGTGTATCTTATCACAGTAAGGGTGAATGAGGGAAGTAATGAGGTTGTGAACTCTAGTCCCTCAAGAAAAAAAAGCTACCCTGCAGCTTAATGTCATACTCACTTGACCCTGAGCCAGGACCATTACTCTCTACTGCTCTTTACACCCACACAGTGTGCACAGTGTCCCTGCCAGACTCCACACATGCCCCACTGATTGGATTGGATTCTGGAGTAGAGTAAGTTAGTGTGCCCACTGTGTGTGCAGGGTAGGGCTAAAATAGCTGCAGTGCTATTTCAGTCAACTACAGCTCCTATTCCTAGTAGAGGCAGAGAGGATTGTTTCCTGATTGAAGACTGGGCTTTAATGGAGCACACTATATTGAAAGTGCCTGGATGGCATAGGCTTACAGCTTACCTTTTTCTTGGTCTGTAAAAACGTATTGGCAAGATGCAAGGCAATTCTGAGAAATGCTTTAATTTTGACCAATGTGGGCAGTTTGATTGAAGATATGTGAAGCTAGTCAAGTATATACCATGAAGGGCATACTTGTGAAGTACAGAGACAGGAAGCTACTAGTCAATTGGCAATATAAATATAGATTTGCTACCATTACATAGCAAAGATCAAAATAAAATCATTTTCACATTTTCATGTATCACTGAGGATTAAAAGACTGGCTGCCACCATATGAGCAAATATCTTGCTGACCTTTGTAATAGCTTATTGGCAAATATGCATTCAGGTTTTATCATTTTGCAGGAGGCACCTTTGCTGAAGCAATTATATAAGGGCTGAGAGTTTTAGAGAAATGTGTCAAAGAATCATATATATATATTGTTAAATCAGATATTTTCCACTATACAATCGTAAAATGAATGCTTCTCTTTCAAAAAGGACAGCTGCAAACTGTGGCTGCCCTTTTATCATGTCATCTCTTTCACACGGCTTCTCCCACGCAATGATCTGGTATGTATGTTTAATAGGAGGCAGAAAGTGCTATCGAGGTGGCATGTGTGGATATGGAGCCTCTGAATAATGGAAAGGGCCAGTGGCAGCCATGCATGTTTCATGATGCCCGCTCTCCATGTCCATGCTTAGGGACCAGCGGGCCGCTGCGCGGGTGTCAGCTTGTCAGACAGAGAGGGTGAGCACATTCTTGTTTCTGTCTGAATAAGCACAACTCCCTCCCTGCCTTCAACACACTCACACACACACACACACACACACACTGTGCAAATGTGACATTACCTTGTTCTGCTTAGTTGACTCTTTTTCTGCTCCTTAATAAGCCAAGACATCAAATTTATGAGCTTAGCTGGTGAGATTATCATCTGCACTCTGTCATCACTGAAAGACTTAGGAAAGTAGGAAAGTCGAAATTCAGCTGACTTTGCTGATGCAAGCAGACCTAGGGCTTGAAAATGCAACAGGAAACATATCAGATCAAAAATCAGAAGAATACCCAGATTTAGATTATTGGTAGAAGTTGAAAGAAGCTGTTATGTATGGGGGCTTTTGTTAATTTTGCTAGGATTGCATGACCATATAAGTAGATCATAAGTATAAAATGCATATATAAACAACAAGGACTGGACTGGGAACTAAATTCAACCCTGCATATTTTCCTAGACCAGCCTAAACAATCATCGAAGTGAAAAAATCCAGCTCTCCCAATTAGACCTTCTATATCAGGGGTTCTTAACCTTAACTGTTCGAGCTCCTTGATGGTTGGGCCTACATTGAAGCACAAAGATGTTCCATGCATGGCTTAGTAGTGCTCAGTCACAAATCATCCTCTATGTTGAGACTGGCTCTGATTTTCTTTTTTAGACATGTAAGTGCAGAAAATACAGATACACAGAAAAATGTTGATCCAAAAGGAAGATGTTTCATCGCCATTGAACTTGTAGAGCCACGGTGCGAATGTGGGAACCTGAATCAAGATTGAGATCGAAGAGTCAAATAGAACGGCGAATGAGTCAATTTGAATCAGTGAAAAAAAAACTTAATAAAAAAGTGACCATTTTAAACATGCAGTATCTTAAATCCAGAGAATGAGTTGGTTTGATTCAGTAAAGAAAAATGAAGTTTGCCACACAAATCTGATTCGTCGCAAACACAATCCCCCAGGAAGTATGTCCTGACTCCCAGTTCATATTTATATTTGGGGAGAAATCATGTCCGTTATTGGCTGATGGTCATGCATTTTAGATACTGTAGACAGATGCACAATTTAATATTAGAATACTTGAATCAGGTTTTATTTTTAGCTTTTCACCAGCCCACACACAAAGTAGCCCACCGGGAATTGTCCCAGTACTCCATGTAAACAACAGAACAATGCTGCAGAAATCAAGAACTGAGCTTTCAAACAAGGAACACGTAATGTATTTTTTTGAAAATTGGATGTCACATGCCTTTCATTTAAAAAATGAGGGCTAAAGAGTGCAATGGCATCCATTCAAACTGGGTCTGAGCTGTCTCATTTAATGCTGCTGGGATTAGTGTCACGTAAATGAGAAAACAGCTCGGTCTGGTCACAGTAGGATCCACTGACCGAGAGCCGATTAGCTGTCACAGGATCTGGTCGTAGTCCCCTCCCCAAGGTTCTGTAAGCTGTCTCAGCCTGAAAATGTGCCAAACACTGAGTGAAGCGTAAACATTTGGGGGTTAGATGGATGAGGATGATCCATGTTAGCATACAGTACATAACACAGCTAAAATTACTCATTATTCAAATTGACTATGGTTATGGAATTATGTTTTTTAGTTTTAGGGAAGTCTCAACCATTATATTTTGTGTATGGTTTGGGAGCACAGTGTAAAGTAAACGCATAGTGTAAAAAAAACAGCAATATGACTATTGACTATATAATTTAATATGATTAAACCACCTGACAACTGCTTGGGCATGGTCTTAAAATTGTTTGACTGAATTCTTAAAGAATCCACTTAGTACAAGTACACTTTTACTGTGTTTGTCAACAACATTAACAATATTAGCTATAATTATGGATTTAGGCTCCCTGCAGCTCTAAAGTTCCAATGCAAAATGGCTAAAACTATGTGGTAACTAAGACGCTCAGCTTCATTCAGTGTAATTCTAGTAGCATTCCAGTCAACTGAATATTTTAGAAGATATGCTGTTATTAAAAATCTTCTTCTTTTGTCATATTGCAGTTTTAAAAAAATACCATAATATTAATCCATTAAACACTATTACTATCCCAAGTTCTTTCTGTAACACTCACTCATATATATAAAACATAAAACAAAAGCTGTACTCTACTTCAGAATTCACTTTGTCAGGTCTTTTTTAAACCATACATGATCATTAAAAGGACAGAATATTCCCTGCCAATAGCCTCTTTTAGTATTAACTTCATGATAAAACTCCATTTAAAGAAACCCTGGCCTTCCAGCCCATACTGGGTTACATTGCCTACTTCAAACATTTTAGCGTAAAAAGACAGGGTTTTGGGAAAGTGTGTAATCTGTTGTTTGACATTGCCAACTATTTATGCATTTGCCTCTCACCTCAGAGTGTTACATTGTGTCTTCCAGCTCTTGTGTCCTGTAGTGTGGGACAATAATGCCATCTAAATACAGTCTTTTCATTCATATAAGCTTCTCAAAAGTTGAAAATACAGGAGAAATGGGGATCACAGACAACAAGGCTAATCCATCCAAGCCTAAAGTGCATACAAAATAATTATTTCAGAAATGCCCATGGAGTGTTATTAAATACACACAAACACAGAGCAAGGTATCAATACCAAAAGAACAGGGAACACAGCTGGGTTTCTTTTCAGTTTTTTTCTGTGTTTTTCTTTTTTTTTTTTGACAATTCACACTGGGATGTGCCTGCGTTTACCTTGTCAGTCATTGAAATATGTCAACAAAATTGCAAAGAAGCGACCAAGACAAAAGAACAAAAGCCAGTATCTCTTTTTTATTTAGACTGCCTCTCAAGTAGCAGCCAGAACTCCAATTACAGGCTTTATGGATCTGAGTTAAATGGACTACAGGCAAACACAAAACAGAGCCAATCGATTTAGCCTTTCAGAGAGAAGCAAAAGAGGTACAAGGCAAAAAGGAGCTGACACTGTTAAGTGGAAATATTTCCAGTTTGTGTGGATCAGGTTTATCAGCTTTAGAGAATGTCCTGTCAATGAAGCTCATATACAGAGAGAGACTTAGGCATCTTAATATGATCAGTAGGTCTTAGACCACTGTATGAATGGCTTAGAGCATAAGCCAGTAAATTATTTTCTTATAACAACCCCCCCTTCGAACTCCACCCAGATCACTAGTACTTAAGAGTTCACATCTAATTTCTTGGCATTATGTTTAAAGGGGACTGGCCTGTTTGGAGGTTACCATGAGCACATGGATGTGGTGTGAGGAAAATGGGAAAAGTGACTACACAGCATTGATAGATGTTAGAAAGACTTCACACAGCACAGGAGAATGAACACGTGTAGAGTAGGCTTCAGTATTTTGTTCATATGTTGGAGTGTTAGCCATGTTTGCGTAACTGAAAGTATATAAGCACAAAGCTTAACAAGTGAACAAAGTGAAAAGGTCTGTGCTCCTGCAGTTTATTGCTGAAAACGTCTTTCGCTTTTAGAAATGAAATGTCTTCGCATTTCAGCTGAGGGTGCAGAAGGCAATCATTCATTCTGATAGCGCAGCTGCCAATGTTCCCCACACCTTTAGCCCACACATACAAATGCTTTTTGAATCACCATGTGCATGGCCATAACCCTGCAACCGTGTTGTAGCAAAACACATGGCGTTATCCTGTTGTTATGTGTGTGAAAACAGACTGCACACAGGGCTTTAGAAATGTACTGGCCACCATTAATTTCAGACAAACAAATGATAAATTGTGCAATGAGAGCAAATTATTATTATTCTGGGGATTTATTTTAATTGAAGGAATTTAGCATCTTCATTCAAGTGTTTGGCAGAGTTTATATGAATAAGGAAATTCCTATACCTCTTTTTGCTGTTCTTCTATATTTGGATGCATATTGCTGGATGTTGGAAAAAAGCTGAGTTACCTCTTAAAGTCCTAGGCACAGTTTCCCAGATAGGGATTAAGCCATAGACTACACAGCATTCTAGATGGAGATTTTCCATTAAAAGAAAAGTGTTGTCTGTAACTAATTTTTAATCCTTGTCCAGGAATCTGATCTTGTATGTGAGCTATGTATCATTGATGTAATTTCAAAATAGTGAGTTTACTGAAGGAAGAAAAGACTCTTTATAGAGGTCAATGTAGAAAGATTTATGTCTAGGTAATTTTAAAACTTGTCTGTTAGTTAATTAATCATGAAATTTTGACATAATGTAAAATAAATGGCTCAAAAAAAACTCAAAAAGAACAACAAAAGCTTTGCACCTTTACAATTATATTTTTAATACTTTAACATTAAGCTATAGTAGCCCAGGGCCCAGGGAGAGTGACTAAACATTGGTAGGGTTCATCAGTGGCAGTATGCAAATGAATAGTGCCAGGAGCTAATGGGTAAGATGTAAGATCAAATTTCAATGTATAAAGAAGCACAAATGTTCACCTAGCAGCTCAAACAGTTGATTAATGTGTAAGAATATCCAATTTTACTTACAACATACTGAAGCTCAAACAACAAGATTTACAGTATACTTCCTAGTTTTGTTCAAAAACACAAAATACAATAAGAATATGGTATATACACTGTACACTATATACTAACACTAACTTATGTTACAAACACAGTAACTTACATTATGTACATATGTTTTTTACGGTTTAATTTACAAGATATCATTTATGAATACACAAATTAACGTTGCTATATATATATATACATTTGAATACATTGGATGTGAATCCAGATGCATATGTGACAAGGTGTGTGGGTCTTGTGTGATATCTTGTGTGATGAGGTGAGATGACGTGTGATTTGTGGACTGATACGCTGCTGATGGCTGTTCAGCAGTCTGATGTCTTTACCCCTTCCTGCTCAGTAGCGGTGAGTAAAGGCAGTGGCATGGGTGCATTAAGATTTTTTTTTTTTTTTTTTACAGAGCTTTCTGCTTGAGAGTGAAGCAGTTAAAGCTGCTGGCCCTCTCCACAGTAGCTCCCATTGATGAAGAAGGAGTTTAATCTCTTCTGCCTCCTGAAATCCAGTATCAGCTCCTTGGTCTTGGTCTAGACAATTGCATTATCAGTGTATCTGTTCTGAATGTATTTAATCTGTGGTGGGTTCAGGTTGGCAGTGAGGAGCAAATGACCCCTTTACCTAGTCTCTTAAATAATTTGTTGCATTTGTGTGACATGATTTGCCTTGAAATGAGTATAGAAGAAGTTTGGCTAATCTGGAATTGCAGTGATAGCAGTGTTAACCACAGCTCAAGAGCTTCCATTTAAGCCTGTTAGTTACCCCTGCCACATGCATTAGACATGGTGTTGAACTGTTTCCACTTTGTCTCTGTTCATATTTGGCTGCTTTTATGGCGTGCATAGGTGTTTTTATACTCCTCCGTTATGCTCTCAGGGCTATGTGAAATTCATGGTTGCCCCATAAATTCTGTTTTTGATTTTCAGATTTTACTCATCTAGATTACACTCCCCAAACATAAGACACACCCATAAAATCACCTTAAAATAAATAATAAAATAACTGAAACACGATTACAGACTTCATTATTATCATTCACAATATGGCCACCAATCTTGTCTGGAGTGGGTAACTGAATGTTGCTACTGAACATGCTCACATCACAGCCTTTGTAACTACAAAATTTATTACTAAATTACTACTAAACTTATCCCAAAATAACAAAATACCAGTCAATTCCTCAAGTACATTTTGTTGCTAACTAGCAGTTGGTAATAAGTTTACTAATTAGTTTGTTTTTCTCATAAAAAAAATCCAGTCCAATTAAAAATGCAGGGCAGATAAATATATAAATATATTACACTGGCAACTCTGTGCAATGCATCGTAGTTACAGAATAATGGATCTCAAAATGGATAACTGCATAGCAAGCACAGCAAAGGGTTCAAAAATGTTTACAGTTATGCCAATCAGTGAGCTGTTCTGTTTTTTTTTATTATTCAGATGTCACAAGAATCTTAGTTGACTGGCAAACCAACGTGAATTACCCATGGATATACTCCTTAGTAATTTGTAGATAGTTGTCCGTTTCAAGGGGGACAAGTGGGTCAAAGGGTGGTTTGAGCTTAGCTAGCTTAATGTTTCCATCATTATATATGGATGTATGGATGTTTTTTTGGCCTTTCTTTTTTCTTGCTGCTCTCAAAGTCACAGCGCACAGTAGCTGTGTGTGTTTGCAATTTCTGCAGTGGGCTGGCGAGTGATGGGGCTTTGTAAATGAGAGAGGGCATGGCTGGGTTGGGCAGAGAGACAATGCCAGCCTTAAGAATGTGAAATCATGCTATAAGCTCGGAGACAGCGCCACAAATCTGATGTCATGTGATTAACAGTGGTGCCTTCACTGGGCTGAAGATATATACAGCCTCACTATGAGATCATTTCATTCTCACTGGAACTGGAACATGCTAGCAAAGCAGCAGATCTTCAGATTACAGGATGTCAGGATGTGAAGAATTGTTTGCAAAACACATAGGAAACATCAAAAACGTAAAATAAAATAAAATAAAATAAAAATATTGCAAACAATTAATACATGGAGAAAAAAAATTAGCGTTCAATTTTGGTGTACATATTTGGTGTAATTATGATTTCTGTATATCTATATATTTTTCTTATAGCTTAATATGTAAAAGAGGCTATACCTTGTTGAATACTATTGTCGGCTCATTCTATTGGGAATAGTGTAGAGATGGGAACGTTAAAAACAATTTCTTCCCCCTCTGTACCTCTTTATTTCAGAATAAGTGGCGTGTGGGGGGGCAGGGGGAGGATAGGGAGGGGGCAGCAGGCAATGAAGGTGGTTTGTGTGTGTGTGTGTGTAGGGGGGGGGCAATCCAACTCACTGGAAGCAAAAAGAAGTATTGAAGAGTAAAAATGGGCAAGAAAAAAAATGACACGCAGCAGTTGTTAGTCACCTAGCAACAAGTCCTCCATCAGCCTCCCCCCTCCTGCTCCTACAGCCTCTCTTCCAAAGTCTCCCTACTGCGTTCCTTAATTCAGCAAATGTGCTGCGGATGTACGACCCCCTCCCCCCCACCCCTCATCCCCCCACATCCCTGGCCCCTGACAAAGCGTGCTGTGAGGTGGGCTGAAGGACACAGGCCTCCACCTTACACATAACCACTCAGCCGCCCCATTGACCGCCGAGGCCTTTCTCCCAGCATACAATGGGGCTGGGGACAAAGCGCTGAAAAGAGGGGCAGGCCCAACAGGGAAAACATTTGCTTGTAATTGTGATTGACTGCATAATTAAAATGATGTTCTTTTTTTTCCTAGGGGGCTCTAAATGCTGGGGAGGGGCAGAAGGATGCTTGTTAAAGCCTGCACTTTGTCACCTTGTAATGAGGAGAAAGCGTTCCTGCTGGGAAGAGGGGCAAATATTGAGATCGCTCCGGGAACAACTCAGTGCGCCTCTTCAAGTGTTTACACAATGAGGACAAAAATGCAGTGGATCTCACCCATCTCACACTTACCCTCAGAAATAAGTAGGTAGTTTTGTGGAAACAAGCGAAAGCAGGCAGGCAGATTGAAAGACAGAGGGGGAATCGCACAAACTTACACACACACACACACACACAGATTGAGTATTTGGGACCTCTCCTGAAGCACTTCTAACCAGCTCTGAATCAACACATTTAACATTTATAAAGCATGCTAGCACTCAGTGCTGAACAAAAATGTTGACAAGGGTTAAGGCTTCAAGTTTGCATGCAAGTAGCAACAGACATACAGACTTCAGGATACAGGATAGAGCTGATTCCACCATGTAAACGTGCGGTATGTGCACGTTTGTGTGTGTCTCTGTTTGTAAGTCTGTGTAATGTGTGTATGTGTTGAAGAAATCGCCCCCACACACTAAAACCTTACACAGTTTCTGCTTCCAAAGACGCTTCAATTTAGACTTTCAGAACCACAAATTGGAGGCATTTGCCATCAAATTCCCACCCCGGGGGGCCTCACTGGGGACATTCAAGCCCCCCCAAAGGTCAACTTGTTTTCGAAGCTTTCCAATTTCAGGATCACCTTGGCGACCATTCTCTTCTCACCTCTATCAGAGGGCTCTCTGCGCTGCCTCTCTCCTTTGTCCACACCTCTGAGCGTCCACAGAGGGCAATGCACTGCAGTATAAAGGCAGGAACGGAGGAGTGCAGCCCAGTACGCCAGGCACTAATAAGGAATCATATGGGAAATGTACAGTATTTCTCTATTGAACCCGTTAATGACCACAATGTTTCTCTTCAAAGCAGATTGGCTAAGATATTTCTTCTATACGCAGTAAGGCAATTTACTAGGAAAAAGAAGCACTCGTAAAGCTGTACAAAGCCCAGTAGGCTATTTACTCCATTTCCAAAGCTCCTTGAAGCCCATGAGAGCAAAATCTACCTTGGGTTAGAATGAACAGGTGAAAAGACCAAAGAGGGTTTAATGAATCTAGTTTTCCTTGAACCTGCCATGTCCTGCTGATCAATTAGAGAGTTAAACGGTTGCCTTTTCACATTGAAAATACTTAAACTGAGTTAGGTCGGAAGGCACATGAAAGCTGGCATGGATGCCATTAAAGAGACTATAGGACTGCAGGCGAGGATGGTTGGAATTATAACTAGAACTAACTACAACACTGTTTTAATATGTATTCAAAGAATTATCAATCAATACCTCAAAAGGTGTTCTGTAATGAGCACAGTATAATTGCTCCTTTGACCTGTACAAAAAACATTCCTGAAAGAAGAACATTTGCTGCCTCGACACTAAAATGATCTTTAATGACCCAAACTAAATATTTATCATACTTGTTCAAGAATTTTCTCAACAAATAGTGGTTTTCATAGAAGCATCCAGCATGAAGAACATCCAAACATCTAAAACTTTTACACAGACAAGGTCACTTCAATGCGATGCAGAGCAGCATGTTTCTAAATTGTTCAGTTGAGGAAGCTTTTTTGGTAATTTGTTACACTTTTTATCTAAATAGGAAAGTTTATTTATTTTATCTTTTTTTATTATACATTTGTATTTCATGTTTACTTATGTGTGCTTTGAAAATAAATATGTAAAACAGTATTTTTCTCTTCTAAAATGTTAACATTTCAGTTCGGAAAAGATTAAATTATACTGTTCTGAGTTCTTTACTTTTTACTTTACTTACTTTTTTTCTTTACTGTCTTTAAAGGTTATTTGCACCTATATACCAAGCATGGCTCTTTATAGAATCATCTTCTATTTTTTTTATACATTAAATTCTGTATCAGCAATATTGTGTCTTTTTTGTTTCTTTTACTCCTTTTTTTTAGACTGTGTGACCAATTGACATATTAACCTTTCTGTTGCCTTTTTTTTGTCAGGAACAGCAATGGTGTTCTCGGGTCAGTTTGACCTAGTGCATGTTTAAATATCCATATGTCTGAACCATAAAAAAAATCCTAACAAGCAGTGTGAATATTTCATTACTAACTCCATTGCTAACTATTCTATCAATATTTAGGACCATCGTGTCGCTTGCTTTAATTAGAATAAATCACTCGTTTTTCATAAATAAATGTTCAAACTTTTTTTTAAATAGTTCACTACTTTATTACTTTTGTAAGACACAATAGTTTTACATAACACTGACACATAACGTTGCAATTTTGTTCTAGTTTTTGTAGTTGCAAATATGTGAGATGAATCGTTTTCATATTATGTGTTAATCACACTAATTAAGGCAAGCAGAAAAAGTTTCATCCTGAAAAAATACTTTTAACTATTTTTCCTAGATCGTTAAACTTTAAAACGGGTAAATTTGACCGGTAACATAACAGGAGGGTTAGTAACTGCTATCAATTACAATCGCAAGTACGCATATTTTGGTGGTTTCGGAAAATAAATCAAAACAGATCAAAGGAAATAACACGTTTGGAGCTACACTGAATATGATTAATAAGTAATCGTAACTGTAATGGCTCCCTAATGTTGAGGTAATCTGTGCTTGACTGGGTTAAGAGGGAGCCAAGAAAGGTCAAGAGTTCACGATCAGTAGACGTGGGCGCCGGGGTCGCGGTCAAGTCAGGGGAGCTCCTGTGATGACAGCCCTCCTCGTCCACATAATGCGCCTGGGCAGGCAGCCAGGCGGGGCTGCAGCGAGGCGAGGAAACTTGTGAAAACCTGCCGTCCTCCCAGAACTCCTCGCCGTGTCTCCCTGCTGCACAGACTCGCAGCTGATGCCAATTAAAGAGATTACATCTCATTTTAAGAAAGAGAGCTGGAGTCCCCCACACCAGTGATCGTATCTGACAAGGTTACCAGATGCCAGGCAGCGAGGGCGCGACCTCCAAGACGCTCCTGTGTCTTCTTGACAATGTTTTCACCAGCCCTAAAATCACAACGCTTCCATGCCAGGCCTCAGAGACAAAAAGAAAAAAAGATGCACGTAAAATTACTGGTCGGTGGAGCATTTCAGAAAGGTATAAATTTACTTCAATCATATGAATCCCACCACAAACAGGTGTTTTAGGCTTTGTGTTAAGTTCAAATAGACTTCATTCACTGCCGCACAATATAAGCCTACCACATACAGTCTTCTATACATGCCAAGGTCATTTCGCTGACAGAAAATTGCTTTATGACTTGAAATGCAATTTTGATCATAAGAAAGTGGGGGAAAGATGTACATGGTGTCCTTTGTTCGCAATGAGAAAACCATTACAAAAAAAAGTCTCTTTTCAATCTCCCTCCCTTTCTCTCCCTCTATCTCCCTCTCTCTCATTCTCTCTCTTTCTCGCTCTCTCTTGTTTCCCCCTCTCTCTCACACACACACATACACACACAAGAACACACACACACAAGAGCACGCACACACGATTCTAGGACCATATAAATCCTTGTTTGTTTTTGTTTTATTGTTATTTTTATTTCATGCATCATTGATTTCTACAGTCTAGATGTAAATAGTCTTTTTTCAACTAAAATGAAATATTGATGCTGTTATTTTTTGCATTTGAAGGTCCATAATTGTGGCCGTTAAGAGGAATTAAAATGAATTAAAGGAAATTATGAAGCTGTTTTCACTCAAGTATCACTTTGATTGACAGAAAAGTATAGTTTCCACATATGAACGCAACCCTTACCAACACACGAATGTTGAAGGTCACGAATAAGGAATAATACAAAACAAACGAATACCTTTGCCATATAAATATATCTATGTACAAAATGTGGCCTTTAACAAGTCTTCGTTTCCTGTGCATTTCAAGTAGCTCATAATATTCAGAATAAATGCTGCTCAGAGCTTAGACACTGTGAGATTACGGTCACTGGTGATAAATGCGGCACATCCTTTAGAGTGTTCTCTATAGTTTGGTTTTCTGTGAGAGGTAGTTTAACACACAGTAAAACCTTGCTCCGCAAAAGTAGACACTTTTTTCTTTCACATTTTACACAGCTCCTTTCTATAGAGCAATTCATCTTCCCTGCTCTCGTATTGTGTTTTTGGTAGCTCCTTTTCATTGCAGTTGTGAGGTCTGGGTTTGTTATCTCCTGTTTGGTGATTCTCAGAAATTACCGTCATCCTGTGAATTCAAACACGCTTGCTCTAGACACTGTTTCAAACCCCGTAAGGGCTACTTTTGTTTGTTTGGTTTTTTTTTTGCTTGGTTTTTGGCAAAAAAAAAAAAAACATTTATATATATAAAAAAAACCCGCTCCTCACAGCCCAAGGTGTCACGAAGCAGAAAGCAAAAAGCGTAAGGAAATGAAAATCTAGATTGTCTCTCAACCTTTTGACATCAGACACGTTTAAAAAAACTTGGAGAGTCAGAGGGACGGAGGCACAGGAGATACTGATGTAGATTTGTTACCTTAAAAGACGTGTTTTCACACAGATCATCCTTTTGTTACTTTGAGTCAGGGAATAAAGAGTAACTTCCCGTGCTCTATTTAAGTGTGACTGACCAGCTGCTGGAGGCAGCAAGTCAAATCCGCCCGAAGGGAAGTGCCTTTATGCTGCATCTCCGGATGCTAAACCATGTCTGCTACTCACACCTCAATGGGCATCCAAGAGGCAGGTGCACTATTTACCCCGAAAGCCACATTCGCTGGTCCTAAAGGCTTCATGCTAATTTGCTTTCTTTTACGCATTTCTTAGACAGTTTAAGTTCACCAAGGTAACATTGCATCTAAATAAATAAAAAAAACATTGTTTATTGACTTTTACATATTAATTCAAATTGTCAACCATAAATGTGACTCTAAAAATCAAAAATCTAAAATTATTATGAAAAATTCAAAGACCATTCTAATGTGATAAGATAAGCTTGATAAAAAAAAACTGTAAAAAAAACTGTATAGGGGGGGGGGGGTACTATACTGCTAGTATGAATAATGGTAAAGGAAAAAAAACTAAAGTATCCTAAATGCTGACATATATTAATTTGTTCTGTGTTCTTCTTTTTTACGTCTTTATTATTATTATTATTATTATTATTATTATTATTATTATTATTATTATTATTATTATTATTCGTGATGTTTATTATTAAAACGTGGTTATTGTTGGTGTTGTTATTATTATTATTATTGTTTTTATTATTATTTAATATTATTATTTCATTATAGTTGTTGTTAATATTGTTGTTGCTGCTGCTGTTTTCAATATATGACCTCAACTTACTGTATATGTAGAAAAGGCCCACAGTACTAAAAACCGATAGCAAAACATGTCTCGATGAATGACTCTCTATAGGGGCCTCAAGCCCTTATTTTAATTGTTCTTTAGATACAGAGCGCCACAATTTTATCACAGTGTATCCTAAAATATAATCGTTCGCCTGCTAGAACACAAAGGCTATTTTTCGAGAGCCATTTCAGTAAGTACAGCTAATTAGGCTTTACAGTGTACAGTCAGAAACAGCTGGCATTAGCTGCGGAAGGGATGCAATTTTGGTATGGTTTGAGCCGAGCTGTGTTTTTATTTTGCGCAATAAAATGAACAGTGTGCCGCCTTTTTCTTAGATTTTAACATTATTGTGTGTATACGACAGAGGAAAGCTCATACTACTTTTAACATTTAGATTTCTATTTTAATTATTTATTTTGTAAAACTGTAATAAAACGCGGTTTTGTTAAATGAATTATTATAAAAGATATTGAAATGTATGAAATGTGTTTGACAAATAAAAAGGTGTTTGTGCTTCTCTGTTACCTTGTTCCTTGTTACGCTTTCGTCTACAATTTCCATCACTGCTTGGTTCTAAACTTGATGGCTTCACAATTAAGCAAATGAAGTCTAAACTACGTTGGTTTATTTTAATCCACTATGAAAATGCTAATTCTAGAGAAGATTACTGTGTTTTTCTGTATAAACGTTGAAAAGAGAAAAAAAAGTTTGTAGTAGATGTGTAGTTGTCACTTACCTTGATCGTGAATGGGCCCACATTTTTCTTCTCGATTAAGAAATGATTATTTTTTTGACGAAAGGATCCCGAGGAGAACAATAAAAAAATGCAGAGAAAAGTGTGGGAAGCGAAGTGGACAGAAGTAAAACGAGGGCGCAGACTAATTGTATTTGTCCTCCGTTTACTAAAGAACCACTACAAAAGATAAAAAGTTTTATTTTTGCCCTGTTTAGAACCAAGGGGATTCATGCACCCTCAGCAAATCGACCTGATTCAAAGCAAGACATGTAACAGCACTTTTTTTCAAGACTAAAAATGAACAATTCAATTAATGGTTGCCTTGCATTTTCTACACTGAACAAACAAATAAAAAAAACATAATAATAATAATAAAAATACAATAATAATAATTTTAAAAAGTTATTTTGTTATGTATCTATTTTTTTTTTGTCTGCAGTGGAAAACTGCAGTGAGCAACATACAGTGCATAATTAAAAATAAGCATGTTATATGTATGGTGTGAAAGGCAATTAAATCATCAGTTCATTTCTGCACATAGATAAAAAAAAATCTTGACAACTACTTCACCGATGGAGCAGTTTTACTGCAACCATTACAACATGGTTTATTCACCAAAGAGCCTCTCAATGTTGACCTCGATGATGGGAGCACAGACAACTTTATAGATTAAGATAATGCAAACAACAGCAACCTATTGATTCACTCCAACACTTACCACAAGTACCAGACTCAAATTATGTAAAATGTAAAAAAAAAAATACAACAAAAAAATAAATATAAATAATAATAATTAGCATAACCAATTAATTAAAAACACATATGATACGGAAGGGACTGGGGGTGGAAAAGACACATATACACACTCACAGGTAGATGAATAAATAGAGAGAGAGAAAGACCCAGAGAGATCTCAGATATAATGGTCTTATCCTGTAACCTCTCAGTTGATGAGGCTGACAGACAAAGGCGGGTAGTGCCATTAGACCTGAACTTGCACTATGGTCTTTGAACAAAGACCAGCATCCTCACTAATACACATGAGAGCACATGAACAAATGCAGAGAAGAAATGAATGCACAATACACAAAAAATATATATATTTGTTTTACCTCAGTCCACAAGGATCCACTGCAATTTATAGCAGAAAAAAAAACATATTTAAAATATTTTGATGATCTCTTTTAAATATTTTTCTTTTTTTAGTCACAGTTTTCTCCATGTTCATTTTTAATTTGTAATTATTCTGTTTAAGGCTTACATGCTGTCAATGGTCTTTATTGTAAATGTAAAAAAAATAATTCACCTTTAAAAAAATACAAAGTATTTGCCCCCTACAGATTCTTTTGATTTTTGTCATACTAATATTTTTCATATTATAAAATAAAGTTTAATATCAGACAAAGATAACATAATATAAAAAGCACTTTTTAAGTGATAATTTTATTTATTAAAGGAAAAATTATCCAAACCAATCTAACCCTGTGTGAAAAGGTGTTTGCCCCCTTAAACTAATAAATTGGTTGTGCCACCCTTAGTGACAACAACTGCAATTAATCTTTACCGATAACCGCCAACAAGTCTTTTATTTCTCTGTGGAGAAATTCTGGGCCATTTAATTGTTTTAATTTAGCCACACTGGAGGCCTGTTTGTGATCATCAGATTTTGACTAGGCCACTCCAAACCCTTTATTTTTTTAAGCAGGAGGTAGACTTATTTATGTGCTTTGGATCATTGTCCTGCGGCAGAACCCAAGTACACCTGAGCTTGAACAGGGCATGAACAGATTGCCAGATATTCTCCTTCAGGATTGTCTGGTAGAACAGCAATTTCAGCAAGTTGTCGAGGCCCTAAAGTAGCAAAACAGCCCCAGACCATCACACTACCACCACCATGTTTTACATTCAGAATGATTTTTTTTTAGTTATGTGCTAGTTTTACACATTATGTTATGGGACACATCTTAAAAAAAGTTCCACTTTTGTCACGTCAGCCTAAAAAAAAATATTTACTCAAAGTTATGGGGATCATCAAGATGTTTTTTGGTAAAGGTGAGATGGGCTGTTGTGTTCTTTTTGGTCAGCAGTGTTTTTTTTTTTTTGCTGTGGAACTCTCCCATGGATACTATTTTCGACCAGTCTCTTTCTTATTATTGAATCAATAACACTGACCTTAACTGAGGCAAGTGAGA
This sequence comes from Astyanax mexicanus, assembly GCF_023375975.1. Taxonomy (NCBI): domain Eukaryota; kingdom Metazoa; phylum Chordata; class Actinopteri; order Characiformes; family Acestrorhamphidae; genus Astyanax; species Astyanax mexicanus. The sequence goes on along the minus strand of NC_064408.1, from coordinate 69,928,069 downwards.
CCTGCAGTTCTTTAAATGTTGTTCTGGGTTCTTTTGTGACCTCCTGGATGAGATGTTCATGCCCTTTTGGAATAATTTCGGTCGGCCATCCACTCCTGGGAAGGTTCACCAGTGTTCCATGTTTTATCCATTTGTGAATAATAGCTCTTACTGTGGTTCTCTGGAGTCCCAGATAGAGACAGAGATAGATTACACTGGCTTTTTTCTCATCTTTTTTTGAATTTATTTAGCTGCTTCATGTTGACAGACAGGTTCTGTTTAAGTGACTTCTGCGCCCTGTTTCTCAAAAAATGCCCCACTTCTTCAAGAACATTGATACAATTGCAAATGCTTAGGTTTTTCAAGTTTATTACATGTTTATCACTACTACTACATCTACTATTTCCACACAGACTTCAAGAAATAGGTTGGAACTAATCATTAATTAATTGTTTCCCATAAAAAAATAAATATATATTTTAAACCTCTCTACAGGAATTTTAGAACCCTCTTCTTTTTCCAGCTGCTCCAGGTCCCATCAATTTGAAGGGTACCTTCTCTGAACTGCTGTTTTGAAATCTATATGTGCTCAACAGGATTTAGACCTGGGCTAATTGCTGTCCACTTTTTTGGGGGGTCATTGTCCTGCTGGAAGCCCTATAACCTCCTATGGAGACCCAGCTTTCTGACACTAGGCCTTTCTTTGCACTCCAAAATTCAGAATTCTTTGTTTTCAGATTTCATATTGCCATGCATAAGATCAAAACATCCAGAAGCAGCTAAACAACAATTAGATGACAATGGAAATTATGAGCTGACACTGCTCTATGGTTGTACGATGTGTCTACAGGTCAGCTCAACTTGATGTGAAAGCTGATTGAGGTCTTCAGGCACCGTTCATCATTTTTTGCAATTATTCTGCATTTTTTCTCTTTTTTTATGTATCTGAAAGTTAACTACAGTCTCAATGGCTGTAAATGTCTTAAATAAATTATGTACAGTAGACACAGGAGATTTTGGTACTGACATCATCTAGCAGTTATTTGTTCTTTACTCAGCCCAAATACAGTAAATTTTACTTTGTTTAAACTGGTTAAAAACTTGAAATTTCTACATTGCACCTGTTACTGACCACGTATTATATAGTATTACTACCCACTTATTATAATGATGGCTTCTTTGTCTTTTTCTAGTGCAGACAAAAGTAATAAACACATGAAAATCAAAGTATTTATGAATGCTACAAAGTTATGGAGGAAGTAATGCATTTTCTGAACTAACGTGCAGAGGCACACATTTTTGACTATGTGCAAAAGCTCATTGTGAATTCCTATTACAAATCTAGTACATTTGTGTAAAGCCTATGTTTGTAAAACAGATAAAAAGCTTTTTTTTCTGACCCACTGAGATTTTCATATAAAAATGACCCTGTTTTGTCCTTATTTCAGTGTAAAACTAGCTTGACTATAGATGGTAACGGTCGTGTCCCGGCTGCGTTAAGTTCATGGCAGGTCTGCAGCTTGCTGTTTCTGGGGTTGTTCCTAACCATCCAAATCCAGACTTCAGAAGTCCCTCTACATGCAGAATAACTCTAAAGTCTGATTGGAATCTGCAGTTGTTTAGAAATGTGAAAAGAGAGACATTACTAAATTGTGAAAATGAATGATCATCCTTCTCAGATCTTCTTTTAGACTTTTCTTAGACCGTTTCATTTTACTGTATCTAATGCGTGCTAAATAACAAACCCTTTTTTTTTTGAGGGCACAGAGAAACTAGCGGTTGTATAGTAAATCATGTTCACTAACAGAAGATTGTGAGGCCTTGGGCCTGGCAAGTTAAAATACATGTTTTATTTTTTTTTTTTATTACTCAGTTGCTCTGGAATTTAATCAATAGTTGTTATAAAGTTTATTGTGTTTTCTCAGTTATTAACTGAGATATTTTTCATTATTTAAGCACATATTTGGTTCTCGTGTAGGGCTGATACATTTTTGTTCAAGTCTAGGTTTTAATAAACGATTTTTATTTTTTTCCATTTGTAAGATGCGGTTTGTACAGAAGATTTCATGATCTGTCAGATTTAGGAACGAGTGGAATGATTTTTTAACTAAAAAACAACAACACCTCAGCCTATTGACATCTTAGTGTGCGCTGATATTGTTTGCACTATGAATAGTTGAAGGGCTCTACTTTTCTGTCTACTCCCCTCCCTCCAAATTTCCTCTCTAACATTGTGCGTGTGTGTGTGTGTTGTGGCTGAATGTGTAAATATTGATATGTGGCAGTTTTTTGCACACAGACGGTGCTGAATGAGTAGTGAACAGTTTAGCGTGTCACGTCTTTAGCCTGTTCAGAGTTATCCTTGGGAATTAATGCAGATCTTTATAAACACTTTTAAATCTATGTAGCAGTAGCCATGGGCTACTCTAAGCAACTGGCTAAAATCTGATTGTTAAAATAATTACTGGTCAAAAAGCAAAAGTCTGCAAAAAAAAAAAAGGAAAAGCACTTTTTAATGTAAACAAGACTGTAAAAAACTTTCAAAATTTTGCTAAGTGATGGTACACTGTTCTACTACGAGAGCTGCACAAAACGTTACTTTTCTGACTTTATGCATAAATGTGACTTTTTTTTCAAGAGCATATTTTTGTTCTCACAGCAACACTTACCATCACACATTTTAGAGTAATATCTGAAAAAGAATAGTGCATGTTGGAAACAGGTCCCATGCACTGAGGAAGTTAAAATAGATATTTTTGGCTAACATGGGCAAACGTATGTTGGATAACTGAGAAGTGTAGAACGTCATGAAAAGAAGCTTAAGCAGAAGACCATTAAACAGTGTAAGAATCTCACAGAACTATAAGCCTTGTTCTAGGAAGAATGAAAAAAATCCCAATTGTAAAATGAAAGACCTTTAGCTGGTACTGTCAAATAGGGGTGTTACTAAGTGCTGACCCCAATCCTTAAGTTACTTAATTATTATAAAACGGTTTTAAAGGCTATAGAAAATGGAAATAAAAACGTAGTAATGTATAATCTTTAACATTATGCAGATGTTCCATAACTGTGGAAATCAGATTGCACTTTTAATTAACTTTTTACATTAATAGATATTTGACAGAGTGTACCCAAAATATTTTACTTCAACAAAGTAACAAAGAGGTATTTCTGTTATATGGGTCAAATAAGACCCTCAATGACCATTTTCAACTTTCCCTGTTCATCCAACTGGATCTAATCTGTATTGATGCCCTAATTAAAAGATCAGAGTATGAATACACAGTAAAGCAGATAAAACTATACTTCTTGCAGTGGTGTATCTACTTATGTGTATGTCCTTCTATAAGGAGCATGGTCACATGACCTTTAAAGTGAACAGAGGTAGATCATCAGTGTCAGATGAGTGCTAATAATCTTTATGGAGAAATGTATTGAACCAATAGCATGAAAAATAGAATTAGTTGTTATTTACATTCTTTTATTTTATGAATCAATCATCTTGCTGTGAATGGGACTTTGTAGGTTTATTTAATTTCACCTCTTAACCCTCAGAGCAATTAAATCAATGAATTCAATAAATCAAAAAGAAGCACAAGTCATAAACATTTTATTTAAGTCCAAATGTTTCAATACAGATACATTAATATACTTAATAGTGCAAATCTATTTGTTATCAGCCTTAATTGTGTTTTACATGTGAAAACATATTTTGTTGCCTATTCTTTTTATTTCCTCCATCCCTGCAATATGTCACAATCCCTAAACATGATACTTTCAACTCTCTTGGCAGAAAATGCTTTTTTTTTCCCAAATGTACCTTTACTGATCATGGCCAAACAGTTGTACCAGGAGACTCCAGAAGCAAGCAAATGAAAAAAATCTTTACAATTTGATATGAACTAAAGTCTTCGATTTGAAGTAAAAGTCTTCAGTGTAGGCTGTCATCTGCCCAGGTGAATCAGTGGCTTATAAAAGCAGGAAGACAGGTGTGATTGGAGGTCTTTTGAAAAGAGATGGAAGTTGCTGACTGGTTAAGGAAAGCTGATGTAACATTATTTTGCGCTTACATTTCTATTTTGCCTTTATTAGATTAGAGCATTTGCTTCCAAATATCAATTGGCATCTCTAGATGTTTTGTAATGAGGTTTTGAGATAAAACGCAAAATTGGAGTATGGGTAAAAAATATTCTTCAAATAAAACCTACATACACTGATTTGCTCATAAAAAAAAAACACCCGCAGCTTAAGTAATTTATTTTAATAAGAAAAGCTGATTAGATAAAGTAGTTATTGTTTGGGTACTGTTGGGTATTGTTTGGGTACAGTACTGTATAAACCACACTGTTTTTTAAATTTGTATTTATTCTAATATTAATGTTGTTTAAACCAATGCATTCTTATGGTCTAAGAAAATAGGCTAAGCCACAGTGGTATGAAAGAGTTTGGGAACCCCTGATATTTTTTTTATGAATTCCCTTTATAAATTTTTGGTTGTTGGTATCAGCAATTTCAATTAAATTTATCATACAGCAGAAGAACACACTGGTATTTAAGAAGTTAAATTAAGTTTATAGGATTTACAGTGTGCAGTAATTTTTTTTAACAAAAAAAGTTTAAACAAAATTAAACAAAATTAGTCAGGTGCATAAATGTGGGCACCCTCATCATTTTATTGACCTGAATACCTTTAGAACTAAATATTGTAACACAAAATTTGTTCCAATTGACCCTTGACCTACATACACAGGTGAATCCAATTATGAGAAAGGGTTAATGTGGGGTTAAAGTTTTCCTCCTCTTTGTATCTTCACTGAAGAGTGACAACATGGGAGCTTCAAGACACAACTCTCAAATGACCTGAAAACAAAGATTGTTCAACATCATGGTTTAGGTAAAGAATACAAAAAGCGATCTCAGAGATAGCTGTCAGTTTCCACTGTGAGGAACATATTAAGGAAGAGGAAAACCACAGGCACAGTTCTAGTTAAGACCTGAACTGGCAGAGCAAGAAAAATCTCAGATAAGCAGAGGAGAAGGATGGTGGAAACAGTCAGTCATCCCACAGACCAGCTCCAAACATCTAGATCATCATCTTACAGCAGATGGAGTCACTGTTCATAACTGTGCTATTCAGCACACTTTGCACAATGAGAGGCTGTATGGGAGAGAAATGCAGAAGAAGCCTTTTCTGCACACACGCCACAAACAGAGTCGCTTGAGGTATGCTAAAGTACATTTTTACAAGTCAGCTTTATTTTGGAATAAGGTGTTGTGGACTGATGAAACTAAAATTTAGTTATTTGGAGGGCAGTATGCATGACGAAAAAAGAACACAGCATTCCACCACAGTAATTTGGTACCAATTCCATCATGCTGTGAGGCTTTGTGATCAGAGCAGGTACTGGAATCTTGGTAAAGTTGAGAGTCTCATGGATTCCAGTCAATATCAGCAGATTCTTGAGAAAAATGTTTTAGAATCAGTGAGAAAGTTGAAGTTGCGCCGGGGCTGGATACTTCTATAAGACAACAACCCTAAACACTCAGCTCAAAATCTACTAAAGCATTCATGCAGAGTACAACATTCATGCACAAGTACAACATTCTGGAATGATCCTTTCAGTCCCCAGACCTGAATATTACTATAAATGTGATGTGTGATTTAAAGCGGGCTGTTCATGCTCAGAAACCATCAAACCTGACTGAACTGGAGATGTTTAGTAAAGAAGAATGATCCAAAATACCTTTAATCATGTTTCCTTTTTTGGAGAGGCCCACAAGCTATTTACGAAATAAAATGAAAGCTGGCCTGCTATTAAGCAGGTTTTTATAATGTGAGATTCAAAGTTTGAACGCTAGGCATCAGAAAACGGGCAAAAGAGTCTAAAAGCGTTGAGAGTGCTCAGTTGCAGTGCAGAAAACAGGCCAAAGAGTCTAAAAGTGGCGAGAATGCACAGTTGTAGTGCGGAAAACTGGCCAAAAAATAAAAAAAAATACGCAGATGTAGCGCAAAAAACGGGCCAAAGGGTCTAAAAGCAGTGAGAGTGTGCTCTCAGTAAAACAGCCAGATTCTCCTTCGGAGGCTGTATATGTGACGTAAGTATGTAAAGGTGTGTGACGTGGCCAGAAGAACTCCTGAGAAAAGCAACCTGACACCCCAGTTTTTAGAATGAATATATTAGGCAGCAGTGTCGCCTGGCCTGGGCTTCCAGGGCTTTAGCCCCGAATAATTTTCCAGTAGCCCTGAATCGTTTTGCTCAGCTCAGCTGTATTAATAATGAGGAAGCAGGCCACTGAGTGCTGTGTGAATGGAAAATATCTTAACGCTAATCACGGAGAGAGTTCAAGAATAAAGTTCCGCCTTCAGGAGATACAGCCAATCAGCTCGCTAGTTTTGCAGAGCACGGTAGGCTAATAGGGAATTATTTTTATAAGTATAATTTTATTACAGAGTCTGTGGCCCGTCACTGCACATATATTTCTCTTTCTGGCCACGAACAAAAAACGTTTGGACACCCCTGGTTTAGAAGCTGTTATTTCTGCAAAAGGAGGATCTACTAAATATTGATGTAATTTTCAAATTTATGCACCTGCCTAATTTTGTTTAAAGAATTATTGCACACTTTCTGTAAATCCTATAAACTATAAATTTCACTTCTCAAATATCACTGTGTTCATCTGCTATATGACATATTTAACAACAACCAATGATTTATAAAGGAAATCATGAAAATTACCAAGGTGCCCAAACTCTTACTTTTATACCACTGTACCTATTTTTAACAGACAGCCTAACACACTTTTGTGCAGTACTTTATCTAGCCAGAAGATCAGTAAATGGATTATTAATATGATCCAATAATATAGTACGCATGGGACAGATGTAGATTTATTGAAATAATGAAAATTAAGATAGTATTGTATAGTTTTGTTTTACAGTTATTACCATTATGGTTTATTATTCAGTAACTAACTACTATGAACGTCACCATGCTCCAGTCTCTGGACCACTGCAGACTTTGACTTTACTGCTTAGCTTCAGCACTTTTTGTTGAACTGCAGACGGGCCCTGACCCCACTGCAGCCCGGCTCAGCCTCAGCTGGGCTGGGCAGCCACACACGGGCAGCACAGTCAATGCTAACCCCTGCAATGCGGCCAGCTCCAGATGGACCACAGCTGTGGCTCAGTGGAGCATGTGCTAACTGGCCTCGTCAGCTGCCTGCGTCGCAGTTTCGCCCCGCATTACGCAAGCCGCTCGAGCTGCACGCTCTTAATGGGAGCGTGGTGACTCACGGAGGAGCAGAGAGAGAGCAACCTCCTTACCCAGCAAGAACTCCACTGAGAGCCTGTGCTGGAGTCACAGTCGCCTCTGTGGCACCGTGCTTTACTGTCATCTCACCAGAGCTACAGTTGCCAAGATGGCCTTCAGGGAGAGACTCAGAGCTACTCAACTGAATCATCCCCCTACTGACAGGCAGAGCACTGGTGAAAGTCAGGTCTCACCATTAGGAAGTTGCTTCAAAATCAGGTTATCTGGATACATTTTTGTGACTAAGGCAAAAAAGGATCAACAGAGGCCTGTCATCAGAACCAAAAGCTGCTATTGGCCTATAGTCACTTATCAATGCTAGATCATATGAGCAGTGGGAATGACAGTTAATATGAATGGAAGAAGATAAAGGCTGCAACTGAGACAGCCTGTGTTTCGACTGAGCCAAAATGAGGTCAACTGTAATGGGATCTGAACAGAGCAATTTAGATGGGTAAAGCCATGGGCATGGGAGCTGTGTCATGCAGTCAGGGGAAAAACTGAGGATAGACTGAAAAAGAGAGAAAAAATAGGAAGGGAGGGAGAAAAAGAGAGAGATAGAAAGGGAGAGAGAGAGAGATGGTAAGATGCAAAGACCTGCCAGCTGCACTTTGACAGCTTTCGTTCAGTCATTGTCACAGTAGTGGACAAGTGACAAAAGACGACCTTCTCTCCATCCAGTGACCTAAGGGTCAACGATAAGAAAACTGGCGTGAACAGCAATACACACTCACACACCCCTCCACACACAGCCACAGAGTGTAGCACAAGTCAGCCCGTTAGCACCTGACTTAAAGGTCATATTTGGCAGCAGGCTTAACATTTTCACTGCGAGGAAGAACTGTTGGCTTTGACCTTGCGAGCATCTGCCTCTGAGGCAAGGAGACGGCTCACAATGAATCAACAGACGTGAAGATACGCAAACATTATAGCAACACATACACACACACACACACACACACACACACAGAGGCCAGGAAAGTATGCAGAGCTAGACAGAGCGCTGTTTTCCCCATCCTCCATTAAAAAATGATACGATGTATCCCGAGACTGGAAGTAAACTGCAGGAGAGAGAGAGGGCTGACATCAGATCCCAGCGCCCCAGGGCGGAGCCGGCTAACTGCTGTGCGGCCATGTTAGTCACACTTAATGGCCTCAACGAGACAAACAGAGCATGATGACATGAGCTAGATAACACAGGCAGTCCCGGCTCGGCCCGGGCTCTGCTGATGCGGCTGGTTTTACAGAGCACAGCCACAGAGGAGCGAAGGGGGGGATCACATCATCTCTGCACTCAGCTCAGAGTTAATGATAAAAGTGCTACCATAGCACAGTTGTTTGTTTATGTTAGTAATTGGTCTGTATCCATCTTAGAGAGTAAAGACAGCTGTAGAAAGAACACATCAAATCCTGAATAAGTGCTGAAAAAAAATGAGTGAGATCCTAACTTGGCAGCATTAAATAAACCTGTGAAATAGCTGTGAAGCACAATATCTATTAAATTTCCTTTAGCTATAACCCAGAGTAGAAAAATCAATACTGACCAGTCTTTTTTCACACTACAATGTGTAAATAGAAGCGAAGCTTGTTGATATATGTACACAGATGGGCATGGTGGTCTAGATAAATGTCTGGTGTATTGCTATCTTGGTAACGGAAAACACAGACATTAAAAGTCAGATATTTATTGCTATCTAGACACTGAATTGTCAACACAGGTGCATCCCCAACATTACATACACACATGGACCCGCAGCAGTGCACAAACCCATAGCACATGCCTGTTGGCACCTATGCAAACTTTTACATCAACAATACACAGAATGAACGAGCATTAAAAAGCAGGTCAGTTTTCTCTGCTCTGTTGGACACGTCCAGGTAGCTGCACCTCTGAAAAAGCAATGCGCCAATGTCAGAGCTCACCTGGGAATGGGAAGTGACATGCGGATTGATTTATTGCCCATTATGCCCAAAACACAACCATGATTAATTAAGAGAATTAGTACATACTATTTGTATTTTCAAGCCACACAAGGCGTACTTTTTTAGTTGTTGCAATGGCAAAGACACACCGATATGCCCTAAATCAAGCTGTGCGGCTCATCTATAAGATCGAGAAAATAGGGCCATCTGGTTAATTTATCTGCTTGATGGCAGGTGTACGGTGGCCGAGAAAGCCCAACGCAGTGCAAATTGAAAAGCGCTGCAAAAGCACAAAACACATCCATCAAAATTACAACACAGGCGCAGCAAATAGAAAAACGCGCTGCAAATAGAAAAACGCGCTGCAAATAGAACCACAACACAAAGGAAGTGAGTCACAACACAACGGAATTTTCCCGGGGGACCTTAAAAGATACTGTACCAGCTAAGCTGCGTCTTCAGTAACGTCTCGGACTTCACTATGTGTACAAAGGACAATAAGTGGCAAACAAGGCATTTTGTGAAGCAGAACTTTTAATAATATGCACACAACCGTGGTAATCACAGGTAATAAACATAACTTACTTTTCAGAAGCTTGTTTGCCACTTATTGTCCTTTGTATACAGCTGGTACAGCATCTTTTAAGGTCCCCCGGGAAAATTCCGTTGTGTTGTGACTCACTTCCGTTGTGTTGTGGTTCTATTTGCAGCGCGTTTTTCTATTTGCAGTGCGTTTTTCTTTTTGCAGCGCGTTTTTCTATTTGCTGCGCCTGTGTTGTAATTTTGATGGATGTGTTTTGTGCTTTTGCAGCGCTTATCAATTTGCACTGCGCTGGGCTTTCTCAGCCACCGTACAGGTGGAACAAAAAAGTTTTTTTTTTTAAATAGTTTATAATGCATTTATATTTTTAGCTTTTAAAGCTTTATGAATTCAAAATGAATAAGAAAAAACACAACAGCTGGACTAATACTAATTAATTATAAAAAAAGATGTTGGTTATGTTTACGGTCAAATGACACATATTGTTGAAAATATATGAACAAATCCTCCTCAGTAATTAAGCATAAATAGGGCATGTTTCTGCACAGTTTAGACACAGTTCTTTTTTTTATTTGTTGCATAATTATTATGCCATTATCTTTTCACACATTCTTTTTAATGTTTTTTGCTATGTTAAAATAAAACATTACAACTAATGCAATGTAGATGCAGTGTTATTTTTTTTTCACAAAAATGTTGTGTAAATTTACTCATGTAAATGGTAGGCAGTGGTCCAAGACCTTTCGTGAGCAAAGTAATTTATTTAAGACATTCTTCAGCATCTTAACACACTGATGAAGTGAATGGATGAACCCGTCCTCCCAGAATGCCTGTGGAGAACGGACGATGGCACAGTAGCCAGCCTGCAAACACTTACAGTCACAGCATCTGAGTAAACATCAATTATAGCACATTAGAGTCTCTCGTCCACTCTCTCCAACAGTAGTAGGCTATAATGAAAACAGTGGACTGAACTAATCTAATATGCTGGCTTTTCTCCAACCTGATATTGCGGGTTCCAAGAACAAATTGGAGTGGGGCACTAACAGAATGTTTTTTCTACCCTGTTCTGTCATTGAGAGAGACGCAGAAAGGTCATAAAGGGGATCTTTTGTGCTGCTTCTGACGTATTGTTCATGTACAATAGTTACCTATTCTGCTCCTGAGTAATTAATACATCGGTCTAAGAAATATTTTTCCTGTTGTTTCTGTAAAAGAGGTGGAACACCTTGACTCAGAAAAGCCAAACAACTCATTCGCCAATATTTTTGTCTTTTGTTAAAAAATAATCACGAAGAAGAAAACTGTCTGATAGCACTAAGTGTTTTGTCAAAATACTAAAGTAAACAGAATGAGGTTTGACTGAGAATGCCTAATAATACAATTGATGAGGCCAGGAATTCACTGGGTATCCAGAGGACACTACAGCAACACAATGAAGTTATACACAGCAGAAATACAAAAAAAATACAGAGCTCAGTCTGTATCTGTCATTTTTGCTCTAAGTCCTATGAAGTAGATGCACAGGTTAAATAAAACACACAGGTTAAATAAAAGGGGAGTACATATTTAGTTAGTAGGATAAAAGCAGAATTAGACACATATGCTATTAGCTTCATTGTTTGAAAATGATTTACCACATTTTTACACTCCACTGGAGTAAACGTGAATAAAAAAAAAAAACTACATTTTCCGTACAACAGTTTGGTAATGAGAGTTTGGGTTATGAATCTCAAACACCATTGTGTCTTTCATTAAAAGCATAAACAAAACAACAGAACAAAACTTAACTGAGTTTTGTTCACACAACAATAGTTTAACTAACACAACTGTTCAAGTAATGTGGGCTTACTTTTTTTGTTTATTTTCTAGTGAATGCATTCAGTTACTTGAGCTTGTTTAGTCCATGTAGAGAAGCATTACCAACAGAACTCATGTTTATCTGTGGCACAAATAAACATAAAACGATTGGCACCATACCTAATGTCAGGCATATGTTAAAGAGGTATAAAGCTCCCTCGGATTGAGTTGTGGAACTGTGCACTGTAAAATGATGGCGCTCCATCCAGGGATGAGGTGGGGTGATAATCATTCAACATCCTGACCTCAATAACACTCCTGTTACTGAATATAATCCTCACAACAATACTTCAAATATGTAGTAGAACGTATTTCCTGGACAATAGAGACAGTCAACAAATGCATAAGTTAATTACATCTAGAGTAGATATCAGGGTTCTTACTACAACTACAAGATTTGATCATATTAGCTTAGTGCTATCTGCACTGCATTGGCTTTCATTTTAATTTTGTTGTGGTTATAAAATTCTCCTGCTAATGTATAAAGCCTTGCATGGACTTGGTCCTGAATAAACGCATCCTCAAGACCTCATCTTCGATTCTGAAGCATCACGATTACTTTACAGAGTGCTGGATTCCAATAGTTTCCAAAATTTAGAGGACCCCTATGTCTAGCCACACTTTGATACTATTTATATTCTCTGTACTCAATTAAATATCATATCTGAATTACTATTATTACTTTTTATTACAATTATCCCTCAATAATAATTTTATCACCACTATTACGATTGTATCAAAACAGCTGAACGTATTATTTTAATGTGGCTGTAAAGTGACTTAACCTGACCTGAGGAGGATTGGTCCCCCTTTGTGAGCCATGGTTCCTCCCAGGGTTTCCTTCATCCAGCTCTGAGGCAGTTCTTCCTTGCCGCTGTCGCTCACGGGTTTTTGATTTCATGTTTTGTTTAATTCTTTGTCCTGCTACCATATATCTGTAAATTTGCTTTGCGACATCACTGTAAGAAGCTCTATACACGTAAAGTTGCACACCTAAGCAAGAGAGAAAGAGAAGGAGGGACCTCAGTGTAAAGGTTAAAGCAGTATGAGAAAATCTTTGGCGCCCTCTAGCCATGACAGGCTGCTGTGGTGCTGAAAGCCTGAGGTGCATTTGGGCAGAGAGCAGAGAGCGGCATGGATTACACCCCTCAGGGACTTAGGAACTGGAGCCAAAACACTGAAACACACGCTGTCTAGTTGTAGCCACTCTCCAGAGGGGGATGCTGTATGTGTGAAAGTGTTATCACTGGGGAGAGATTAGAGATTACTCCGCTGATCAAATTAAATTTACCATGCTATTAAGAAGTCATACAGCCTTTTTGTCTAGCTGGGAAGCATACAAGTAAGACTGATTTAAAGGCAAATAAAATTGGTGATACTAATGCACAACATGGGTCAAAAATTATCCGCATTCATTTTCTATGGAACTTCATGTATAGAGAGTTTCTATGATATAACATAGCAATAAATAATTTCAGTTATTCAGAATTCAAGGTATTTCTCAATTAACATGTTTTACACCATCCTACGTCCTTATTTTATTTTTACCTAACTTACTTTTTAAATAAAAGCCCTATTTTGTATCACTACCCCTCTAATGCCCATGGGTCTCCCGTCTCTCAGCTAACTCAGTATTGCTTTCAATTGTTTTAACATAATTAAAAAAATATATATGATGACAGTTAACACTCGTACAGTGTTAGCAACATAATAATAATAATAATAATAATAATAATAATAATAATAATAATAATAATAATAACAATACTATTGTTATTATTATTATTATTTACACAATCTGTGTATAAAAGTCAGAATCTTGGTCATTTACTTTTATTACAAAATCTACAAAAAGTTTAATACTTAAATTCATAAAATATTTCAGCTATTGTCACCAAGAATATCATTATCACAAAAACACCCTTTAGCTAAATGACCTACCAATGTACTTAGCTAAGCTAACTACAAAAGTTAACAAACTAGATTTAAAAAAATATAATAACAGAATGTGAACAGCTAATAGCTAATAATAATTACCTGTAACTTTCTGTCTGGTCTCACACTCAAGGTAACCTAAACCTAATTAAATATTATGTACAGTTATTTTTTTACTACTGGCATCAAATATTTTCTTAGGTAATGTTAGTGTAAAACAGTACTGAGTTAGCTGTGTGATGGGGGCTGTGCTGAGCTGTGAAATGGTAAACGTGGGTGGTGTCTGACTCGTGTGTGTAAAACTGATGTAGAAATACTGAGGCTGCTTCTTCATAAAGTAATAAAGGAAAATAAAATTTGCACAATAAAAGATTTGCGCTAAAAAAACTCTCAGCCATTTATGAATGTAAATAGAAAATGAAGGTCATTTTTGACCCATGAGTGCATTATAGGGGTATTGATACAAAAAGGAAAAGGAAAAAGAAGGATGTGCTTTAATCAAAAACAAGGTAAATGAGAGATACCTTGAATACTGAATGAATAAATTAACTTTTTTGTTACATTTGACCCATGCTGCGCATCAAAGGGTTATAAGAAGAAGAACAATATTTTCTGAAGTGAGGCAGGACCTTCATAATACCTTTGTGATGAGCCGGGGTGGTATTTCAGAACCTTACCAAACCAGTACCAAACCAATCTCACATCAATGAAGAGTTGAAGCTATTACTGTATTCAAGAGAAAAAGATTGAAACCCTTGGTTTAAAGGTTGGATGAGCAAGATTGTTCACACTTATTTAAGAGTTTAAAATAGTTTTAAAATTTTAGAATTAAAGGGTTCTCTTGTTATTTGCACAGTATTTTGGACAGTGTGGATAACAGTGTAATAAAAATTCTGATGAGGATCAGTTTGAACTAATCACACTCCAGACAAAGATTGTGGACAAGGATTGTACTCACACCAAGTACATCAGCTGATGTAACAAGATTTAAAGATCAATCCTCAGGAGCTGGTCTTACCCTCTCAGCTCACCAGATGTGTTTGTGCCTGTTTGTTTGTACGGTGATCAGTGCCTGGGAACACCCAGCTTGCACTAACATCAATCCCTCTCTCTCTCTCTCTCGCTTTCTCTCTTGCTCTCTCTCTCTCCAACACTGGGGTGCTCTAGGGCAGGGCCACGTTGAGCCAGCCGCCCGGCACTAAGCCACCATATGGCTGCTGCAGCAGCTCAGTGCTCCAGATAGCACTCAGTATCATGCATGGGCGATCAGTGAGGCCGCTAATGCTGTAATTAGACAGGCAGAGCCAGGTCAGCTGACCTGCCAGGTTCAGACTCCCGATGATCCTGCAGCCTCATTAGTGATACTCAAAACAATGGAGGCCTCACATCACGGCACAATGCATGCATAAGCATGGAAGACCCATTTACATATTCTCAAAAACAAATTAGGAATAATAGTCACATCTCATAGGCTATCTTAATTGAGAGTCAAACATTTACTAATGGTTATCTTTTTTTGAATTATTTTAAAGCAATGCTTCAGTTGCTTCTTCTGAGGATGATAAATGACAGCAAAGCTTGCTAGGGCTTGGGAATAAACGAGGTCAGACCTTATGAAACAGCACACTAATCAAACAGACGCTCTTTGTTCTGGTCATTTAACCCATCGGGTCATCAATACAGTGTTATGACTGGGTATCTGCTCAGTGATAGGGAGGCAAAGTCAATCCACCACCATCGATCACAAACACATTAGTGCTATAAAGCTGGGTTCTGCCTACTGAAATTTGTTGTGTTTTTTTTCAACTGTACATGAATTTAATTTTTTTTTTTAAATGTAATGAGGAAATTAAAATGATCTCAAAATGCCTTGAAATAAATTATTCTAACATTGACATTAATTAAAAGCCTGTTCATTCATTTATAAAGTTAGCATTTAGGACACACAAGGTTGTGATATGCAAATATGTACTTGTATATGTTAAAAACCACACATCATATATAAGCTCAAAAGAAATACTGTAAATTCACAATTTCATGAATATGTTTTGAATAATGTGAAATACCTGAACTATTCACTCAGACTGATATGACCTTGGCAAGCATTCATTCTGAATGTTATGACCTTTTTCTGAATGAGCAGAGGACACAGGAAAATCTGCAATCAATTTATTTGGTTGCAAAAAGTACAGATGCATTAATACGACAAGGAGGTTAAAAGATTAGCTGAACAGAAATTCAGTGTTTGAAGGTGCTGGAGGGGTTGTGGAAATAAAAATCCTTTCACATCATTCAGTTTGTAAGAAGTAATGTATCATATTCATTAAATCAGAAAGACAGAATTTCAATTCACCTGGCTTTTTAATTAAAAGTCAATTAAAGCTGCAGTAGGTCTGCAGAACGCTTTTGTTTCACCAAATTAAAACTAGTGTCAGAAACCACATCACACATGATATCTTAAGACAAATTCTCCAGGCTTCTCTATTCACCAACTGAATTCCATCCTTACACTGGTAAATGGAAATTAACAGCCCAAAAGGAAAATGATTAAAAAAGACCCACATTTCCATATTTCTTGTGCATGCCCATAAGCTGTACTCATTCCAAGTTTTCAAAACAGCATTCCATAAAAAATATGTAGTCATGTAACCATGAAGGCAGCTTGGGGGACCTGTATTAATGTCACTTGGGCATTTTGAATAAAATGGTTAGTTAGTTAGGAATTAGTGGTTCTATCATTCTACATTTGAAACTCTATCCAATAAAAATGTAAATTCAAGTCAATCTTGCCATATTTTAGATACACTATTTGCCCTGAATCCCAATCCTATGTCTTATTTTGTTCTCCAAGCTACTGTCCATCAAGCCTTTATGGTTTATCAGCACACATTTGAATTTGGAAGCTCCAGCAGTTTACAATATACAGCAGGGGGAGCTGTAAAATGAAATCCCATCCCCCTGGAAAATAATCAATAATAATAACAATAATCAATTAAGGTATCACAAAAAATATAAAAGTAAAAGAATGTGTACTTTTATATCTATTTCCAAGGCCAGAAGCAAATGGGTGAAGGTGGCACTTTACACTAAATGTCTGATACAGTGCACTGGTTGATCAAAGTTAAAACATACACTAAAAGGCCACGTGGTTACCACGGCAGGGATTAAGTTTAGTCTTAACTATACAACATTTTGAATAAAGATTATCTATTGAAAGGAAAATTATAGTCTATGACTTGGCTTAAGTTTTCCATGTTGTTTTATACTTTTCTGTCTGATCTGAACATAAATGAATGAAAGCTGTGTCGTGTGTAGATTTGGTTTATGTGAATATACACAGCTGTTCACAGTCTTGCTGTTGTGTTTACACAGGATGGAAGAATTGGGTTACGTCAGATGGTGCAACATCGTAAGACAGATCACACATTTGAAAAATGGATATCTGCATGTATCCCTGCTATAAAGCCTCCAGCAGTGGGCTGTGAAGCTGTGAAACTGTGTTCTCTGGAGTGAAAGAGTTCCATCCAAAATGTTTCTTTCTACTTGTTCTCTCACTCAACACCACGGCGCTCCAGGGCAGGGCCACGCTGAGCCAGCAGCACGCCACTAAGCCCCGAAACTGCCTGCCTGCTTGCTTTTTTTTTTTTTCACTTTTTTTCTTCTTGCCTCAGAACTTCTGCTTGTTTCATTATAATGAGAAAAGTAGGATTTGCATTTGTCATTAATATGCATGAGCTTATTAACATTCTGATTTTGATTGCCTGTTATTGAGGTCACATGTTAAAATGATGGTAGAGGAAAAGGCCCCTAATTCCATTCTGCACATTTTGTGCAGCATAGCACCGTTACCACTCTGTTTCAAGGATAATAATACTCAATATCCCATTAAGACTATTTATACACTTTTAGGTGGCTTTTTCTGGATGTAAAACGCTGAGGGCATTAATTCACTTCAAATGCACTTTACAATACATGATCATATCTTACACACTGTATAGTTTCTTGTAAGAGCAAAATCTTATTCAAAACGTCTTCCAAAGATTCTCTCTTACGATTCTCTCTAAAAAATCAATGTTTTCACCAACATTTACAGTGATCAGCCAATCACAGAGAAAGAAAAAAAAATATGTACATGAATTACAGACCATGCTATTAATCATAAAAAACTCTTCACTCAACATTAATTTTAGACCAAACACACCCACCAAACTTCACAAAAATGTACCAAAATACAACCACTCAGAATGTTGTTATACAGTTCCAGTACCGAGGACAGTAGTAGTGCAGTAAAATAGCACATATGGAAGACAGAGAAAAAAAAAGAGGGAGAAGGAAAAGGTATATATTGCACTATACTTTACTTTTACATGTACAATTATTGCAACCTAATGCAAGACCAGAAATAATGTTAAAAAAAAAAAAAAAGGATATTTATAATCATAAGTGCTGTTTGGCCTAATGGCTATATATTAACAAGAAATGAAATTTGCATATATATACTTTAAGCTAATTTTGGCACTGTGGACAAACACTGTTAGTTTTGAATTATGGTTGTGTATCCTAGCACTGCACTCAAAGGGAAGCTGTGCCTATTTTTTCCACTGTGAGTCGAAGTCTCTTCCTTTGATGTTCAAAGCAAAGGGTAAGTAAACAGACTCGTTATGAACCCGGTGTCTCTTCCACCTGACCAATACTCATCTGCTATATATATATATATATATATATATATATATATATATATATATATAGCCAATTACAGTCTAACATATTGCTGTTTATTCATGATTAAGGAGAACCTAAATTACTGAACTACTTAAAAACACATCATAACATTTACACCAAGGAAATCTACAGCTTATATAAAGAGGTAACTCATCAGAGAGGTAGAACTTTCACAGGAGTGCACGCTAAGAAAACATTCACTAAACCTGTGACTGTTTTGTTTGATAGCACCACAGAGATGTAGGATTGTGCCTGATAATACTCCTGTCTTCTGGCAGTAGAGTGATTTCTCCTCCTGCGTCATAGGTTGTATTTATATTCTCATATGAGTACCGTAACCAGTTTAGCTAAAATATGTCAAACTATCTTAAAAGAAGACTAAAATAATGGCAAATGTAAATTCGTTTCCAGTTTTCAAACATCTACCCCACCACACAGAATGACTAAAACAACTTAGCTATAACATGCAGGGTCGACTCAATAACTACACCTGTGAGGAATGTATCATTCACATTGACATACACCATCGTAAGAGGTTCCATTCATTGATGCATATTCATTTATATAATTAACAGAAATTATACAGAAATTCTTTAAGCGCACGCTTAAACATTTGCTCAAGTTCAAGGACTTGAAGTCACCAGTGAAAACACAACACAGATCTTTGTTTAACAATCCCTGTCAAAGAGAAAAAAATCTGAGAGACAGTGTAAATACAGTATCTGAATTCGTGTTCAGTACTTGAATATTCATGGCTATTGAATCCTTTGCGAAGGAAAACCAATATAAAGAAAGCCCATAGGAGATCGTATCTTACAGTGTAGTCACAGTCCACATACAAAGGACATACAAAGTTTTTGAAGTGTCCTTATATACTGAGGTACATTACTTTCTTCACTTAGCAACACAGAGGACATCAAAAAGGAAAGAATCTCTATTTCTTTTTTTTAACACAAGTAAAACAACCAAGAAAAGCACAGAGCTAGAAGAACATCAGTTTCACTGATCAGCAAAAAACTAAACCAAAGATTCCAAACATTAAAACTAAAAAGACACAGTGGCTGCTTACATTGCCATTTTAAAATACATTTCATTTCTTTCTTCACTTCTTTCTCTGACTTGAATCTATTTTAACATAGTTGCAGCTGACAGTATTTAAGGCGATATGTGAGGTGTGCAGATAGAGGTAGCAATTGCTCTGAGAAGAGTGGTAAAATATCTGAGCTTGGTACTGGAAGTGCCTGGTGTTAAATCAAGAGTCAACGTAGAATCCTGCTTCTTAAAACAAATAATAGATGGTGAGGAGGAACGGAGTGTGAAGGTCTTGTTTAGAGCCTGGAGGATCCACATACATTGGCCCAATTGCTGGCTCCACACTGAAAAAGCATGCAGGAGAACAGTAAGAACTGTGGACACCATAAGTGTATATGTTTTGTGTGCTTTATGGCTGTGAGCTAGTGCTATTTTCTCCAAGCACCTCAGACTGCTCTTTCCCCTGACATTCTGCAAATGGGGTCACTGGTCATATGTGGTCAGCAGTAGGCATGAAATATTTAGGGCTTGATGTGACCGAAACACAGACTTAATCTCGCGGTAGTGTAGTAAATTTTTTTTTACTGGATACATGTAGGGGTAGTGTACTAGTCAGTGTACTGTATATAGTGCAGGAGTAGTTTAGTAGGCACAGTGTACTGTAGTATATAGTGCAAAAATACTGTAGTAGGCACAGTTTACTGGATATAGAGCAGGGTTAATGTACTAGTCAATTTACAGGATATAGGGCACGGTTAGCGCAGTAGGCACAGCTTACTGCATATAGTGTAGTGTACTAGGCACAGTGTACTGTGCTGGGTTAGTGTAATGGTCAGTTTACTTGATACAGTGCAGCGGTATCGTACTAAGCACAGTGAAAATTTATTAAGCAGGACTTTTACTGTTAACATTTACTTTACTTATGTAGTTCTATTGATAGCAGGGTTGTGCAAAAATGAAAATTTTATTTAATTCAGTGAATGAATCTGAATCTGAATTTGAATTAAATCCATCCTAAAGGATGTTGAATTGAATTTGAATTGAAATTACAGAAAAAAGGAATTGAACTCTAAATACATTGTGATAATACTTTAACATTAATTTTTCTTCCATACAGACTCTAACATTAAGCAAACATAGCTTTAATTTTGATTAATTCATTAATATATATATATATATTTCAAAGTAATCAAATTAAACAATGTTTTGTTGAATGCAAATATCATTTAATAAAGTAAATTACAGGGTAACGGCATAAATGTCTGCACAACCATTTAAAAAAAAATGGATAAAACAATATATTCTTCTAAATTAAGTGCTGTCCTCTCTGTTTTATGTAGTATGTTTTTAATATTAATTTGTCATACAATAATATCAGTACAAGATTCATGTTGTAATCATATGTAATATATAGAATAAAGCTTTACTGTTAAATACATCTTAATTATGTTATGATTTTTTTTTACATTTCATGGAATTCTAATTGCACTTTCTGCAATTAAAATTTTAATTGATTGAAATCAAGAATTTTATTGGAATTTATGGGTCATTCTCAATTAAATTCTGAATTTTGTACAACCCTGCTTGACTGAAAATAATTATTACATTAATATATATTCAAATACTGCACTCCCTGTGGTCATCTAGAGCAGCATTAAACTAGCTTAACCATCAATGATGCCTGATTAAAGGAAGGCAAACTAAAAATACAGGCCTGGCTCCACTAATAAAAGAGCTGCTGGCTAATGAGAACGATTAGAATGACAAAAGGTGAGGTAATTACATCTTGAATCAACACAATCAGTATCAGGCCCCTTTTAGATGCTGATTATTAGTCATTGTAGGAAGCGAGTATTAAATGAAAGACAGGACGTGAAAAAACGTGAATGGAACACTGTTTGTTTGACCAGCACTACGTCTGATGTGTTGGCCTTGGGAGTACTCACTGTGCTGTCACTTTGGTAGGGGTTGAGGCTATTGTAC
This sequence comes from Astyanax mexicanus, assembly GCF_023375975.1. Classification (NCBI taxonomy): domain Eukaryota; kingdom Metazoa; phylum Chordata; class Actinopteri; order Characiformes; family Acestrorhamphidae; genus Astyanax; species Astyanax mexicanus. The sequence goes on along the minus strand of NC_064408.1, from coordinate 69,906,784 downwards.
ATTTCCTCCACAACACCGCGTCTGAAGGGATATAAGAGGAAAGGGCGTGAGTTACAGTATGGTTAAAGCATTTTCACTGCCTTCAGAGCAATGGTTAAAACGAACAGTAACAATAATACTTATACTAATTTAAATTAAACATACACTGCTTAGTCAAGGTCTCTCATCATCATTGGAATTGGAAAATCATATTTTGTTTTGCCTCGAAATGACTGTGGATTACGAAGGACAGAAAGAGAAGATACACTGACCAAATGCTCACATTATAAAAAGACCAAGCTTACTATATAATCAAATTAAGCTTTGAAATCTTTTGCGTTATCAGGTCCACAATGACTGGCTGTTCAGGACACATTATGGCAAATGTAAGAATATCTGACGACAATGTTCTGAGCTTGGAAGTCATTTGTCTATTTCGCCAAAGCATGAATCTAAAGGACGCCGTGCTTCATCTGGCAAGAAGTTAAAAATGCATCAGCTTGGCATGAATAATTCAGTTTTGGGAGGTAATGAGGAAAAAAGAAGGGGAGAGTGGGGTAAAAGAGGAAAAGCTCCAGTGAAGGAAGTGATCTTTGATTTAATTTTAGACAGGGCATTCTCAAACACTTATTTGTCTAATTTAATAATCAAAATATGGCTGGAATATCATTGCAAGCCACTGGATACTAAAGGACGTTTTAGAAGATCCTTTACAAAATAAGAACTGGTCAGATTAGATTTAAACAATAACATTCACACGGCAAAGTATTAGCTATTGATTGATCATATTAAAAAATAAAAAATGCATGCTTAACCTCAAGACTAAAGCTATTGGCTACATGCAGAAAAACAATTAAACTGCATAATGTTGTGTGTATAAAACAAAGCACTCACTTGCTAGCCAGCTCTCCCCCAGGTGGGAGGTTGGGGATGCTCTCCGTGGCTAACACACACATCACATGGGCTAAGTCTGGAACGCTGTCCACACCCTGCTTCTTAATGAGCTCTGAGGAATCACAAGCACTTATGGGTAAGTCAAGCTTGTCTAGGAAAAGCTTGTTAAATGTATAAATCTTCACAAAAAAAATCCATGACAAAATGCATGAGCTTGTAAATATCTATAGAGCATACAAAGAAATAATAGAGAACTACAAGAAACAGCATGTGGAAGCCAAATCTGTGTTAAAGCGTGACTCACCACTTAAGTCTAATCACGCAGCCTATCAAAGGTTGCCTTTTATGACTAGCACTACCTTCAACCTGCCTTTATAGTGCCATGAATAAATGCTTTTCCAAAAAAGTTTTTTTTTTTTTTTTCATTTTCCATCCCCGATTTTTATTTATCTGTGCTTTCACTGTACAAGTGCTTGGTTTTTGACGATAACAGAGGGCCCCTTTTTATTTAGGTGTCCTTCAGGTTTCATAACTGGACTTGAACCCTGTTTTCTTTCCTTTTTTTTTCTTTAAATGTAGCTTACTACAGTGCTAATGCATAAAAAACAACCCTTATGTCAACAACTCTTTATTTCACAATAAGAGGCTAATGCTTGATGCAACAGAAGTGCAAAGAGCATTTTTGGTCTAAATAAAAAAGCTCACAGTCTCAAGGGTTCAGTAAATAACTTTATTTAAATCATCATTAACATCTAAGAGTAACATCATCACAATTTGTCTCTACATTACCAAGACTTCGGTGCTAATATACAAAAATAAAAATCAAACAAATAAAGCATAGGGTGCTCATTCCCCTAATACTTTTCTAGAAAACAGGTTTGTAATGAATAAAAATGAGCAAAAAAAAGAAAGAAAGAAAGAAAGAAAAAAGAAAGAACAGAAATAAAAAAAAAAGAAACATTTGCCTTGTGAGAGGTAATAAACTAATACAGACACAAACAGCCTGACGAAAGGACTGATTATAGACTGTAACCCTTGTCACCACCCTTGGACAAATCTGATCAGGAAGGATACCAATATATGATTGACAATTAACTGATTAACTGTGGACTGACTCAAGACTTCTTCAAAAACCTTCACAAAAAACAGAATCAAAACTAGATTCATGACGCCGTTACATCACTTACAGAGAACAATAAATACAGGGACAAGTAAACGTCGTTCATTGCATTAGTAGTGCTTATTTGGCTAAATAAAATGGAATGCATGAAGGCTTTTTTTTAGAAGAGGTAAATTACTGCGTACAAATAAATAACTCAAATAAATATATACGTGTCTTCTGTTGCTCACCAGTTATAACCTGAGAGACGTACATATGACACATGAGGACCAACAATCCACTATACAGGAAAATGTTGCTCGTTTCTATGTAGTTTTAAGAATGTCTATATAATATCACCCCTACAAATTTACTCCCTTATTTGATATGTTTTTAAAAAGAATAAAGCAGGTATGGTTAAAATCACTTGGAAAATCAGAAAATACTGGGGGTCTAAGATAATCACTGACGTTTCTAACATCTTATGAAGCTAGCAAATTCAAGATGGTGTCACATCCACAATACCAAAGACTACCTCTTAGCAAACTGCATCACTTAGAAAACTTGAAAGATACTGGGCCTCTTTAAGGAATTACTATCAAACACCACTTGTAATGTCATTATAAAAAGAGCCATTGAGTGGGATATATCAAAGCCTTACAAAACACCGATCTGGGAAGAAATGGCCTCACCTGAGCACAAAGTGCAATGGGCACATGTAATGCTCAACTTCTATGACACCCACACACTCACACATACTCGCACACATGGTGTCTGCATGCTAGTAATAGCAACAAACAGCCAAAAAACAAAAAGAAAACTAAACAGGTGCACAACACAAACGTTCCCTTCTTGGGAAATGAAGAGAACATTCTTTCCTACTTTTTGTCAGTTGAGCTTTATTTACTCATTGATAACATGTCCTGAGTGTTTTAATAGTGGGTGTGTTCTTATTATGCAATATTTATTCAGTATGAAATTTGACAGCTGAGCTGTGATTTGAGGGTCCTACTTAAGTACCAGATGTTTGGTCAGAACAACTGAACTCAGTGGAAAGTCCATGCAAAATTGCATGCGGGCTACAAACAAGTCATGTAGATTACGTTTTGCTTTAAGAAGAAGTTTTATCCTGATAAAAAGATTCTTTACCAATCTCTGTTACAAACAAGGATCTTTATAAAATCAAAAAGTGCCATCACTTGAGGAATTCTTTGTAGCACCTCTAACTGCAAGCTAAAGTGGCAGTTGCAGCTAAAGTATAGTGTTACTTGCTGCGAATTCTAATCACTGTAATGTATATCTCAATACATCTAAGCTATATCACACACCCACCTTTTATTAAATTCTGATTGTACACACACATTTGAGAAAGGAGGATCCTTGACTTGAATCTACAGTGGTTTTAAGAAAGACATGAAGATGACAACAAATCAAATCAGATCATTTCAGATAGGGTTCAGTTAATGTTCTTGGTGTATTTCACGTATGGGTCCCAAAGTGTGCTTGAAAATTAATACCTGTGCTTCTCTCTGGTAAGACATGCTTTTACAGAACCGTTTTTCCACTCTCACTGTAGTGTCCAATGTTATCTGTGCTACAATCACTATAATTTATTTTCAATAATATCTAAAAACCACGCAAATAACGCATGGGCATTCAAGCCAGCTTCACTTAGAAGGTAGAGATAATGAATAACAACTGTTAGTTAAACACTGAACACTGCACATTTAGTCTGGTTCAATACAAGGTAACTGAAAATAAATCATTTAAATCTATGTTATTAACATGTGCTTTAAGTTATAATCTCAGTAATGAAGAAACATGATAGCAAGCACAAGAATGACAGACATTCTAAAGCACTCTGAGAGCAGGCACACCATTTGTCATTCATGTCATTCATTTCATTCATTTAAGAAAGTAAATCAAATTCCTCTCATCTAAACACACAGTCTAATGAACTAACGAGGCACACATGATTACAGACATGCACAAAAAATAAGATTAATATTAATAGGTTTAATTTTCAAGGCCAAATTTGCCTGCAAATATATCCTCAATTAGTGCAAGTGTTAATAATCCCTACTTAAGGTGATAATGCAAACCTTGCAAAGGTTTTATATTCTTGTGAATAGAACAGGGTGATTGAAATGGTCTCACCATACTTTGCATGGTTTAAGTTCATACATAAAGAGTTCTCTGAATCACTGCACTACTACCAGGGTGTGCCAATAATTTCTAATGTAAACTTTTTTCTGTATAGCTACATTGAGATACCAGACCGTTGACAAAATGTCAGTTTGAGGCAATAAGTAGTAAACATTTCTAGTAGCATGGTAAAAACATCTTCAATACTTCAAATACTGTGTTTAGCTTAAATCTACGAAATGCTCAGAATTAGAAACAGATCATTCTCCTATTAGACTAAAATCTAATGAAGAACATTACCTGTTCCGTTTAGTGTTGTTAGGTAAAAATCTCTGCTTTACATGCAGGAGTACATACAAAGTATCATGCTATTGGTACCATACATGCCTGTGGTGTATGCTGCAATGGCATTCACTATTCTCTCTAAAGCATTACTGGTGGGCTAGGTACTAGAGGCTCAAGCCAATCAGCTCGGAAAGTCTGGGGTAAGGCATCGGCATTCCTCGTAACAGGTACAAAACAGAACCATGCAGGAAATGAGTATCAAGGCAACACACAGCAGTCACAGCTATAGATGCACACAATGCACTCCTAGACCTCACATACTGTGTCAGTTCGAATATTGTACAGTTTAGCAGTAAAGCTCTGACATTCTGCTTCTGTGTTTCCTGCAAGTTTAAGTGTGACTGTAGAATCTTAGGAAAGTGCAAATGAAATTGGTGTCAAACTCAAACACATGCTTCCACAGGTGAACATGAATATGACACTATAAGGCCATGAGAACAAGCTAATAAACAGAATGCACTACATTTTTTTCTGACACAGACAGCTAACACAAGAATTGTTCCACAATTTTGGTTTGTTTTCTATATTAGATACCTCTAAACTTAGCAGCTTTTATAAGTATAGAATTAAAAGGTAAGTCAGCATTCCGTTGTCCTGTTAATATGATTGCACTCAGTCAGTCAAGAGCCATGGAGAACACTGGAGTAACACTCTTCTCAGTGCACTATATTATAATCACCTGGTAAGATTATACACTTGAATTGAGTGCTCTTGGCAATACGTAATCAAACGCCTCAATGAAGCGCTTCTACTTGCACTGTAATGTTTTATCGACGCAGTGAAATGAGGCTCACCAGGGCTGGGTTTCTCAAAAAGCATCATATGATCTTCTTACAATGAGCTGTGCATTATGATGCATTTGGGAAGCCAGATCCTTGCCTATTATATAGGCCTACTAAAATACTAATGGGTCTTTCTACTGAGATAGGAGGGTTTGTTGATTGGAACTTTGAAAACATTTGGCAATTAAAGAGTGCCATTTACCAAACTCTGAGATGAGTGTCAATGCTCACTCTCTGATTTCCTCTCTACGTTCTACTGCTTACTATTGTACTATGACTTATTTATTAGTCTTTTTAGATGCTCCACCTTCTACTCTGTTCTGCAGGTACTTATCCAGGTCTGCTTCTCTCTTCACAGCTTCTGGATTGATCTTGGGCGCACCTGGAAAACATACCAGTACCACGCTCATGTTGTCACGGCTACCCTGTTCACAAACAGAAGAAGAAAGAAAGAAAGAAAGAAAAACAGTCACACAATAGCAATGTCAATGACTCACAATGTAGAAACGGAACTCATTAACATGTTCTCTTATTATAATGATAATTTAAATAATTGGAAAATTTCCATTACAAATAGCTTACTTTAATTTAAATGGTAACTATCAGGAAGTTCAATGCCGCAGCAACCAACTATAAATGTAATCTAGCAAAATGTGACTTGTTACATGGAACAAACAATCTTATCACATTCTTTTGGTACCACTCATTTGTCAGACCTTACCTTGTACAAACAGGTGTCCACTATTTCATTACACACCCTCTCAAGATCTTCGGTCACCTCTAGCCGTGAGCGCACAAAGTCACATAGTTCCTCATTGGTCATGACATCCCAGATGCCATCACAGGCCAGCACCACAAACTCGTCATCTTCTTCCCTTTCAATCTCATACACCTCAGGCTCCGGAGACACCAGCTGCTCTGTTGGGCCCTTACCATGTACACACTTGTAGTCAAAGTCGCCAAGAGCACGAGAGACAGCCAGAGAGCCATTGACACGCTGAATCATAACTGCACCACCTGCGTTCTGAATCCTTTCCTTCTCTAGAGGGTTGCTGGGCTTGTGGTCCTGCGTGAAGAAGTGCACTCGGCCCCCACGACTCAGCAGTGCTCGGGAGTCCCCGCAGTTAATGAAGTAAAAGTGCTGGGGCGAGACCATGATGCCGACTGCTGTGGAGCCACTACGGTCAGCACCGTGTTTTCGCTCTGAGATGGCACGCATGTGCTCATCAATCTGCAGGAAGCCTGTGCGAATGCCATTCTTCACACTCTCCACAGAGGGCTCGGGGCGACTGCCACACACGTCATCGCTGCTTCCTCCACCCGGGCCACCGGCCCTGAAGTCTGGGTTGCTGGTGATGTGCTCCAGTAGGTGTTCACAGCAGTACCGAGCCACCTGAGATCCAGCATGCCCGTCGTACACAGCAAAAAAAGACCATGCACTGAGGCCATTAGGAAGGCCAACAACAGCGGTGTGGGCGTCCTCCATCTCCACCCTCCAGCCTTGCATGCTGCTGAGGCCATAACGCAGGCTGTTCCCCTCTCCATGTGCATTGAACTTCTCCATCTTTGGCTTATCCAGGAAAGCACCCATGATCTTTGTGATTCTCTGTTTTGAAGAATGAAAGAAAAAAAGGAAAAGGAAGGGTTTTAGAACTGAAACAGAATGCTCAACAGTTGGTTATAGTGTAAAGTTTAGCAGTAGAAGCACTATAACGGTTTATAAAAGCAGATAAATGCAATTATCTTTTTTAAGGGTTTACTAAAAGATAAAAAGACATATTATAAACATTTACTTCAACACGCCTGTGAAAACAACCAGCCACCACGCCCACACGGCCGTTGCCTAGATACAAAATAATATAACCTAGTTAGCTAGCACTTAGCTAACGTTAGCTGTGTTAGCTAACCTAGCTTCACAATTTAGTAACAAGTAGCTACTAAGGGCACAAATGGAGACACTGAAACTCTCATTGGAAAATAAGCTTAGAAGGTTTAAGGTAAAGCTAGCTAGCTTAGCTTGTTTAACTAACCTTATTTCAGCTAACTAGTTACATTAGGGCGAGCTAGCTTGAATGCTAACAACAGAAGCTAGCCAGCTAGATAACACGGTTAGCTTATAAATATTAAAACAGCTAGTTAGCTTATAGGCTAACGTTACATTACTCACCAAGCTCCTGAAAATCCTGTATGTAGTGAGAAGATACCGAGGCGCACAGGCTGCAGCACACAGCGTTTTAATAAATACTCGAGCCAGCTGTCAAACGAACACAGGCAGCCAGCTAGGTTAGCTAGCTCAGACACAGGCAGCTAAGTTAGCTGGCTAGCTCTTGCTCCAGCTAGCTGCTCCGGTAGCTAGTAGCTGACTTACTGACTGGCTAGGCTGGATCAAAACCCGAGGCTGGGAGAGAGTTCGCTCTGAACAAATCTAGACCTATTTAAGACAGGCATCACTGTGGCGTTAGATGTATAAGGCGGTCTGCAGCGGGCTCCTGCGTTTCAGTGGCCGTGTCGGTCATTTTCCCGGGATCCTTCGCCCTGACTCCCATTTCACACCAGCTCATCTCTGGAAGCTGGAGAAATCCCCGGATGTGTGTAGGCAGAGCCAGCAGCAGGCTGCGCGTCTGTCTGTCTCTCTCTCTCTCTCTCTCTCTCTCTCCAACATGACATCACCGCGGAGAGACACGTGCAGACCGACGTGTTTATTTCAGAGCACGGGGGAAACTTTCAGCGCGTTAAATACTATTTATACAGTATATATACGTATACCGATCCACGGCGAGCTCCCTGAGGCGCATGCGCCGTGGAAACGTTTAGAAACGGAGAATGAGCTGCTATATTATAGGAGCAGTCTGAGGCTGCATTAGCGGAGAAGTGTTGTATTATTTACAGCGTCTAGACCCGCTCATAACGCCTCTGTGAGGATTAATGACCCTGAAGAACCCAGATGGGCCTTGTATTTATAATTAAATACATCGACAAAAAGAAAGATTAGCCCGCGGTAGCTCGTGTACAATTACTCAACGCCTAAAAAATGATGGTGCATGTAGGCTAATTCTGCCTGAGTTAGAGCTGAACTACAGAATTCTAGATCATTCCAACAAAAATATCCAGCCCAAACTCAGTCTAAATCCCGCCCTTTAAAAGCTTAAACTAGCCCAAAATATATCTGTCACACGTTTGAAGCAAATGGCAAAATAACTAACAGTGTACGACTTAGTAATTTATTTACAAAGGGTTTTGTACTAATATTGACCTTAAAGGCATTAATAATATTGTAACATTAATGTTTTATTAGTTATTTTTAACAGTTTTATATGCCAGTTAAGAACATTTAATAGTAACATAAATTATGTTCCAAATATCAAGTTTGATTTTAGTGTTGACTTAGACACTTTTGCCTGCCTTGTTGACAGAACATCCAAGGCAACGCCTACTTTTTTGCAGCGGGTATAACTTAAAAGTAGCCCAAAAAAACGACCCGCCACCCCTAAATTTTCATCCGCGACTGGATGTTCAAACAAGCCCAATATGGAGGGAAAAACGCGAACCTGACAACTCTGACTGCCTGTAATAGAGAGAAAGAGAGACCTAAAAATTTTAGGTAGCAATATGTTTAGCCACAAAACCTAAATCATATTTTTTCCATTACTAGCTGGAATGTGTTCCTTAAGTCATGAAACAATTGTTTTTTTTATTTCCATGGCATTTTAGCTGACACTCTTATTCAGTTATTACAAAGGTGGGCCAATGAAGTGTTAGTAGTCTTGCCTAAGGACTCTTATTGGTGTAGCACAGCATAGTCACCCAGACCTGCAATTAAACCCCAGTCTCCCACGTGGTGGTGTTATCCACCGCACCACACCAACCACTCTCATACCAGTCCTGCTATAATTTTTTATAAACATTTACCAACCTTAAAATACACTTTTATTGTGGTAATTTCTGCCTCTGTAGTGCCCTCCCAGGTTCACCTGTGCTATAGGCGAGGATGATGTATCAGTGTACTTTTGTGAAATACTATAGGTCTGTCTAAGATATATATGCATGCTGCATATGAAACTGTTTCTCAGCCTACCTTGTCTGCAGAAGCTAGTTAAAGAAAATCCTCAGAAATACGAGTTGATCAGCGAGACATAAGGTGTCTATGGCCGTTTCTCAATACACAAGTCTGTACTCCTGTACTTGGCAAGTACGGACTTGGTAAGTTCGGATCACGAGTGCTGACTCCCGAGAACGGGAGCATTTGGGACGGTTGTTGTGTAATTGGAACAGCTGTGTACTTGATGACGTCACCCTCTTAGAGGAGCAGAAAGCATTGTTCCGAAAACATAGGAGCACATTTTCACCTAGCCGCTTTCTTAACAAATAAACCACATATCTGAAGTCTAAACCCCTACATTCTCGCCTAAAAATAACTTAAAAACATTGTTTTAGCACACAGCAGTAAAGTTTTGAAAATGTACAGGTGCTTACAGTTATGTACCTTCTCATCCTGCATTACACTGATACTTCTGCGAGGTGCATTCTGGGTTATCGGGCAGTAAGAAGTTCACACAAGTCACCTTCCATGCATCCTCTATAAAGTGGGAGGAGCAAGAACACATCCGGGTATTAGTTGTGTACTTGGCTAACTGTGATCTTCTAAATGGAACAGTACTTGGGCTGCGACTGATGACGTTTCCCGAGTTCACAAGAACACAAGTACAGTCAAGAACGCAGATTGAGAAACGGCCTATGTCTACCAGTGAGTTCATGGCCTCGCCCACCTTTGCTCGGACTGTCCACAGGCAGAGCTGAACCCAGGCTACAGCATTAGGAGCTATAGCTAAGGCTAAAGCTCTGTTAGCATTAGCTATCTTGTGTAAGTAACTCGTATCTCCTGTTGATTCTGCATTTTGTGGTGTTAGGTGTTCTCTACTGCAGTGCTGTAAGGCAATATATTTGCATGTATGAATATTCATGAGCAAGAGCCATCTGAAGAGACCGCTGAAGAAAAGAGACCAGTGAACTAAAGCAGGGCTAAATAGAAACACCTGAGCACTTTTTTCCCCAAAAAATTTCTCACATGGCATTCGTTCATGCTAGAGAATACAACTAAACATTTTGAAATGAATGAAAAAACGATGGAATGAGACTTTTTTATTTTATTTTAGATTAACATTAAATACATATAAAAAGGGACACATATAAAAATACACAGTAAAACAAGTTTTTCCTCCACAATCGCCTAATCCAAACCCAACTGAGATGGAGGAAAAACAGCGACATCTGTTCAGCATCTCCAGAAACTGAGACACTGAGAAAACTATTCCAGGTGACTCTACGTCATGAAGACACTGCAACTAACAATTATTGTGATAATCAATTAATCTGTCGATAATTTTTTCTATTAATTGATTATTAATTAGATAACAACTAAATATTTTTATTAATATTATTTATGTAATATATATGTCATATATTTGCTTATATTGTTCAAATGTAAAATATTTTAGAGAACTAATGTAATTGTATAAGGAACACACAACCTTCCATTATTAAAAATATTAGTGTTTACTTGACAAATTATCCCAATGTTACATTACATTAATTGTATTGAAATTATGTAATGACACAACAACAGTGTATGTAAAGTAAATGTTCACTTGGCTGTAATTTTCAAACACTTCAACAAAAAGTCAGAGTCAGAAAAGACTTTGAAAGGCACAGAGAACATTAAGGAAAAAAAATCTCTGAACATGGCTCCATTATGTTTTCTCTTCAGGTGCTCATGCAGTAATGCTGTGCTGCAGTGCGATTTCGCTGAGACAATGCTGATCTCTGAAGGTGTTAATGTAATTGCTCCCATGCTTTTGTTCTTGCACAGCTTTAATGTCTTCAATATTTAATTTACAATGTAAAAAAAGGAAACACATTGAATGAAAAAGGTGTGCCCAAGCTTTAACTGGAACTTTGTATATATACAGAATATTTTTGCCAATTCAATATGTTATATATATAATATATATAATAAAATATGTTTTGTATCCCTACACACTCCTCTTAGCTCACCTTTTTAGTTTTTTTTTTAGTAGAATTTCCTCAGAACATTTACAGTTTTCTTTTTTGTTTTCTGGCAGTAGTTACTGCTGCAATTTCAGCAAAATTACATTTAGATCGTCCAACTTTGTGTGACTAGGATGAGTATGTTATTTGCATGTTTGATTGCTTTGAAGCTATTGAAAAAATAGTTTATGTTTTCATTGCATTGGATTATATTTCAGGTTGTTTTGCACAGGAACCTCCTGTAATTGTTGGCCCAACTAACTGCCTCACCTTTTCTTCTGGGTACAGTTAAGGGAGCTGTACATTTGTGCCCTGATAGATGGGCTACAAAGCTTAACTTTTATGTTAATTACAGAGGTAAATAATTCGTCCAAATTAAAAGCATCATACATTAAAGATTGGCAGTCTACAGGGTGGCTTGAGTGTGTGCTTCGTAATGCAGCCTGCACTTAGGAGAAGTAGGTTGTTGCACTAAACACCACATGCATTATGCTCAATCAGGAAAGGTGGTGAGAGCTAGATGCACACTAACTTGGGATTGTGGTTCATTTTTGCATTTCAACCATCATATAATGAAACGTGCATTATACAATCACTATCTCTCTCTCTTTTTCTGAATAATACATTCAGAAAAATCTGGAGTATACAAGTTACTATACAGTTGTACACTCCCCTTCAAAAGTATTGGAACAGTGAGGACAGCCCCTTTTTTTCTTTTGTACTGTAACCCGGGGTGTCGCGTGCTTGGCACCACGTGCACACTTAGTCCACCTCTGATGGTAGTTTTTCCTCTGCGTTGTGTATTTTTTTTGTTTTAAAGGAGAGAGGCAGACTGGACACCAGTAATGTTCTTTTTGGATCGCAGCTCAGTAGCAGCAGTTTATTTAGTGACAGTTTCTCTCTCAGCATACATGCAGTTTCTCTCATCACACAGCATCAGACAGATCTGCAGGTCTCAGCCACCTTCACAAAGGATAACACAGAACTGAGTGTTTTAATATCTCTATCTCTATATCTGTATTACACAGCACCACATAGCTTATTTTAAATCTTAGGTTTCACTGTCACTTACTGCATATAAAACACTAACACTGCATAAAAAATATAAATTTATAAAAATAAACACTTAACAGAGCCATATTTTACACTAAAAACAGTAATAATTTACCTCAATACATTATAACCATGCGGTTCCCTCAATAGCTGCATGTTCAACATAAAACCCCCAAAATAACACGTAAAACATCTCAATATACACTAAATACACATTAATACAGTTTCCTGGAACCTTTTACTGCATTTTTAAGCATAATATAACCGTGGATGGTTTAATTAAACAAATATATTTAACTGGATGCTTTAGAACCGATCCTACCTTCACAAAGGATAACACAGAACTGAGGCTCACTGCTTCCTGAGCAGCCAATTACTGTGGGCTGAGCCAAAGCGCCACCTACTTGGCGGGGAACTACCGCCTACAGTACAATAAAAATATTTGGGTTTGACATAAAAAGCCGAACAAAAGACGATCCGTATTTTTGCTTTTATTTTTTATCTTTATCTGATACTGAAAAGATAGAACCTTCTGTCTGAACCCATTTATTTTACTTGTGACCAAAGATATTGAAACAGATCTACCTAATATAGATTACCGTATTTTTCAGACTACAAGGTGCAACGTATTATAAGGTGCACTATTAATGAATGTCTATTTTCTGGTCTATTTTCATACATAAGGATTATAAGGAGCATTTTAAGAGACACTATAAGGAACTTCTAATGCAGCAGGTCTAGCCGCTGTAGCTTAGTAAGTTAAGTAAAGCTAAGCTAAGTAAACAAAACTATAAACTGACTTTCTTTCAATCGATCACCTCTGATAATACTTACCTCTGAACGGAGGAGGTATTACCTCTGAATGGCGGTTTTCATCTTCTGCTGAAGCCACTGTACTTTTGTTCATTAAGTCTTCTGTAAACAGTATATTGTGATACCTTCACGCCTTCCCTCTGGAGGTTGTAGCCGATGTCACTAAAACAGTTGTTTTAGAGTCTTACTTTACAGCACTCACAAAGTTTTTTGTCATTAACTGCTGTTGTATTCCTTGGCCTACCTATTCAACACATTTTACTTAGTACACCAGTGACGACTTTCTTCTTCAGGACATTCTATATGATTGTACTGGTTATGGCCAATATTTTTGCAATGACTTTGGTTGATTTTCTGAACTGTGTATCAGATCCAGATGTAAATACCTGGAAATAAAAGCAGAAATGTTGATCTTTTGTCTGAAATTCTTCTTTTAATGTCAAACTCAAATATTTTAGTCTACAGCAGAAATAGTGGGATTGGCCTCATTGATCCAATACTTTTGAAGGAGACTGTATATAATAAGTTTTGGTGTGAAAGGCATCAACTATGCAATCTTCAAGGAAAAAAACGATGTCCCCTCCACAGGCTCAGTAATCAGCAACTAGTGTGACAGGTATCTGGAGAAGGTTTAATAAGCTAAATGTTAGGCTCTAGCTATGGCTTTGCTGAACTACAGACACCTTCCTAAAATATCTCTAAGGAATTGTCAAAAACCTAAAACAACATCCAAAGAACTGCAGGCGTCTCTATCCTCAGCTAAGGTCAGTATTCATGACTCAACCACCAGACAAACACTGGTCAAGGTTAGGATCCATGGCAGAATAACATGGCGGCGGTCATTACAAATCAAGACGAATATAAATGTTGTATGATTGAAGGTTCACCATGAAACAATTACACAATTGTTCACAATTCTGGAAGGATGTATTATGAACAGGCAAATGTAAAGTTGGCTTTTAGCACACATGGGATCCACCCATTTTCTTTTGTAAGTAAGAACCTGATACCAACTGTAATGTTGGTGGTCTAATGCTTTAGATTCTGCTTTGCATGAGATCATTGGTCAAGAGAATAATGAGAGGTTATTTATCTGTGGGCTAAAGTGCAGTTGTAGACAATTCAACCAAAAAAGCACATATAAAAGCCTATTTCACAATGGTCAACGAGAGTTTTTTGGAAAAATTGGCCTAGTAAAAGATCCAACCTTATTCCTATTGAAATGTTGTAGCAGGACCTGAAACATACAGTTCATGCTTAAAAGCCTAAAAATATCATTGAGTTGAAGCCGTTTTGATACAACAGCATTAAATAACAAAAAGGCATTTGGTTGCAGTTATTTCTGTAATGGAAGTGTACTCAGCTATTGAAGGAAAAAAACATTTTGGTTTTACATTTAGATTTATTGTAGTTGAATAGAGCTGTATTAGGTGTCACTACTATTTCTTATCCACTTGTGCAACACACACCTCCACCATATTAGTGCCTCTACGGTGCTGAGAATCACCCACCTCCAAAATAATACCTGGATTGTGGTGCTGTGGGTCCTGAGCATTAAAGAAAGGAGGGTGAATGCAGAGTAACCACAGTCCTTCTATATGATTAGTAAAGCTGATGATATCGACAGTAAGTGTAGAAACATATTGTCTTAATATTATGGATGATTGATATACATAGAATCATTTAATCACCTTTCTATACGCACACCTAAAAGTGAAAATAATAACATAAAATCTCAATGATTTGTCTCTGATGGATATGGAAACCTTGTGTGAGATGGTATACAATAGAGGAAAAGAACAAAAAGAAAATGACACATCCGCGGCATGACAAGGTCTTATGAACTCTATCAAAGGTTTACAGATTGTTTATTTGTGTGATGAATGTGCTATTGGCTTTATCTGAAGCCAGGGCAAAATGCTACATATGTGGCCTCACCCACATAGATGCACATCTACCAACAGTTTTGTTCTTCAGTTTACCTCTGCTGGACAACTTATTCAACACAAACAATATGCAGGAGGCACGACTGGAATGTGTCAGAACGGTAATCAGGCAGGAAGACGAGGAGGCGAACGTAAACACAGGTAATGCTGAGTTTTATTAAATTAATAAACAAAGAAACAAACCAAAACAAACGAGGGGTAACGATAACATAAACAAACAGGGAGGCTAAACAAAGAAACTGTTACCCCAAGGAGGAGGGAGGCTGGATGCAGGTGCAGACTCTTTATTTCCACAAAACACAAACAAATCCAAATACAGGCAGGGGTCTAAGTACCGGCAAACAGGAGTATCAGAGGAAGGCAGAATCGGGGTCGAGGATCAGGCAGAGGTCAGTAACAATGAAACAGATATCTAGAAATGCTCAGAACTCAGAAACACAGATACGGCAACTAAGACTTCGCACTGGCTATAGAGTTAGAGTCACTTAAATACCCCAGCTGATGATGATCAGCTGGGAGGTTGGGCCGGTGATCAGAACTCCGGCGACGTCGAGCGCTGCTGAGAGGGCATGGGTGGAGCCTCAGGGCTGAAAGAAACAAAGGATTAACTGAAACAAGACTGAAACAAACTAAACAGGGCAAGAAAAAAATAATAAAAAAGATATAAACGAGGAAAATAAACTAGGAAAATCAAGAAATAAACAAGAAGATAAACATGGAACAAGGAACTAGGGCTATGAATATGAAGAAATGCGGATAGACAAAACAACAGGAGAAGGTGCAAAGACTGATGAAAGCAGACTGAAACACAGGGCTATAAGTAGACAAGAAACACACACGGGAAGTAGAAACACCTGGGGCTAGGAGGCGGAGCTACAAATTACACACAGGTGAATGGAAAATTACTGGAGAACAACACAGAGGAGCACGGGTCACGTGAGGGTCACACACAGAGACATGAGAACAGACAGGAAACAGGGCAAGGACATGACAGAATGAAAGTTCATAATTGAGAAGTTGATATTTAGTGGCCTATTTGAGAGTAGAGTGAACATGTACAACACATTTTAGAAATTGCTCTAAATTGACCATTAATTTTGAGTTGTTATAAAGATACTTTAATTGTGTGATTATGTGACATTTTACCAAGTCACCAATGCCACAGCTCATCGCTTCCAGAATATTTGAGAGTCCTGTGATTCTTCTGCTGATGAATTCCCATTACAATCTCTGAAGGATGAAAGACAGTCAGTTTTTCAGTCATATCTGTCAAACAGTCTTAGATTAAGTTCAAAGCAGAGGAGCTTGTGAATGATTACTGGCACCACTGCAAAGTATGGGTTAGATACCCAAGAAAAGTGTCACACTTGGGAAGTGAAGTCAAACAGTTTTTTTTATGATTTTGGTGATTTGGAAGCAGCAGTAGCCCTGTGATCAAATCTGTTCTGTTATCCCTATAAAAATAATACACATAGTTTCTTACTCGTAACAACTAAGAGACAAATGATGTGTTCTGTTTTGAACAGGTCATGGCAGCAGATGAGCAGCAGCAACACAACAACAATCATCCTAAAGTGTATTGCTAATATTCTCTGAAGATTAGAGATCAGCGTCGTGCACTCATCACAGGGCCACAGTCGTCTCCCCCGCACTGTTAATACAATGCATATCATCCCAGAGACAAAAGGCGACATCTAAGCCCTTATTGTTGTCATGCCCCGAGGAGACAAAGCAAATGAACATCACTGCCCGCACGGAACAATTGTAACATGGGACAAAGCTGACACAATGGCATGTGATAATTTTCCGTCTTATCCCCAAGCAATTTCCTAAAGTCCCTGTGTCCTTAATTCCAAAGACAGATTACAATCTAAAGACACTGTGGATTATCAATACTGACACTGCTCCTCAGTGATATTTTAAGTAAGATACGCATGCAAATCCTTGACCTTATTTTTTTCATTGCTGTAATGCTCATTGGACAAAGCGATTTCCAGTATTTGTTCATTTGGCAGTGCGACACAATGCTTCTCTTTCTCTCTCTCTACTTACCGCCGAGACCATCATACCTGAAAACATAATGACAAATATTTTTTCAATTTTTTAAATATTTTGCTGACACATACCACACCTTAACTACAGTCACATTGTTAATAAAGGAAGTGATTATTAACTGTGTCATGACTATGAGGACATATATTTCAGTTTACTTGTCTGACTTCTGTGCCATCTGAAAAAATAAATCTGCCTATAAAACAATCATAGTGCATTGTACAAAACACATTGTTCCAGAAGTCCCAGCCTTTTGGCAACCTTAAATTTTATATTTATAGATTACTCCTTGCACAACTCACATGAAAATTAAACTTGTTTTGTCTCTGAAGATTTTTAGAGACTTCTTTATCTATCTTGCTGTGTGCTGTTGTTTTAAATGCAGTATATTTTAAGGACAGTGGAGGGGCTGATTTCTGATTGGTGATCTTTTGGTTTTTTTTTTTATCATGGCCTCAAAGAGCTGTTTCGGTCTGGCCAATCAATATCAATCCAAACTAATCAAACTAAAAATAAGACAGGCTCCTCCAAATTCTTCTCTAACAATGGTCTAATCATCTGTAGCTGAAGACGGTGCGACTGATTCTAGTTTTATACATTTTCATTTAAGTTAATAATTTGCTTTTTGTTAATAATTTATTGTGTTTGTCATTTTATCTCCATCTCTATCGATTGTTAAAATAAAGTGTAATGAAAATTTGTTTAAATTTATAAAAATACGAATGTTTTAATGGGTGTATTTATTTTTGTCACATGACTGTATGTTATAACACTTAAAAGGGACATTTTTTTATCAGTGGGCTGTTTTGTCTCGCATTTTGGACAATAGGCCCCAATTCCCGAATCACCTAAATGTCCATTTGTTGGCTTTTCTGTTCAAATATGAAACTGAGAGGATTTAGGAGGATAAAACTGGATAGATTTTTTGCTGCTGTGATGCCAAGAGGAAACAAATACACGTAATTTTCCATTTCAATATGCCGACACATGGTCAGATCTTTTGAATTAGAAGCATCCATGCCTCTCTGCAAATCATTACATTGTCAAATATAATTAATCCATGGAGGAAGATCACCATGCCTTAGCATTTCCTCCCATTACTCAGTCCCCTCCTTCTTTCTCACCCTGGCCTCTGAAGCTAAGCAGATGCAAACGTCCTGTCACATTCCATGTCATTAAACAGATCACGATGATCCCTGTCTTCCACACAGGGGTCGCAGGAGGGGAAAAAAGAGCACCACTGCTGCTGATGAACTCTTCATGCTCTCAATGCAAATGGTATTTAAATTAGATGAGAGCACAGTGGCCCACTGAGGCACACACTTATATACACATATACACTCTCAGCATGGGATTGCATATGTGCAGGCATGCATACAAGAATTAATTCAGGGTTCTCGCACTCGATTGGCCATCAGCTCTGGCCGCTGCCCTTCTCAGGCAACATAATCGGCCCTCTGAGCAAATCAGAGGACTCAACTCTGCAGGCCAGAAACAGCTCATTCGCACTAATGCGGGGAAATTAATGCGCTCTTAGTTATTAAGCGTGGTTATTACAAGGGGGCTAAATGCAAATGTGTGTGTGTAGAAGCTGAAAAAGTGCACTTACACCATGACCCCAAAATAAACAATGATAAACTAAATTGTGCAAAAGTGCAAAATCTTCCCATTTTTATCATATTTAACAATTGACAAAAAATAATGTAAAAAAAAAAAATATATATATATATATATATATGTGATAGCAAACACACTCTAAATGACAGAAAATGCTGCTCTTTAATGCTGATGCATTAATATACAAGTTCACAAAATACACAGACCACTGGCTTTTAACCACTTCATATAAGACAGTACAAACTGAAGTAATGCCTGAAATAAGAATAAATTCTATTCCATATACAGTAGATTGCCCTGGGATTCAGTATTTGTCTGACATGTTCTCCCACTCTTCACAGCTATGAGTATGAGTGCCACCTAATGGGCTCTTCTGCACACTAAATATGTCAAAATGTAAATTTTCTTTTAAAAAAATTATCGAATTAATTTCATTGGTTTCATGGTTCATGGCGTATAACTCATATAACATAACTGTTCTACACTAAGCACTGTACTGGAAATGTTCTATTTGATAGTATTTGTCATCATGTGTTCTTTGCTCCTACGTCAAATTGGACTGAGGGATTTAACATGAGCAGAGATTGCAGTGTTTCTGCCAATCCATTTGGAGCTCATTCCAGATTATGCTCTTATAGGAGTGAGGGCAGATTTGCTCCAGTCCCAAGAGAGGTGTGCTAAAGCTGGATTATGTACTTGTTGGACGGCCACTTGATCAGACAGAAGTGGCCAACAGCTGTGGTCAGTTTTGACGAGATGCTATTCAACTCATGTACTTGTTTGTGTTTAGCCATTTTGACAGTTTAAAAATGTCATTATAGAGAATATTATCACTGTGCTGAAGAAAAATATCTACAAAAGGTAACTTTTTTGTGTAATGTTTACTCAAACAATGAAAAATATAAAAGTACATGTTTTTGGACAGCAATGTTATTAACATACCAAGTAATGTCAAGAGGCTTTTATTGTCATGCCATCTGAGTACAGGTAAATTACATTTGTCCTCAACCATGGTGCAACATGGAGCAAACAGTACAATATAGCCAACACACAGTGCAAACGCGCAATGAATGTGCAACATAGATCTATAACACTTCAATAAATGCAATAAATACAGCAGATTTAAGACAGTTTAACAGACAGGACAGTGCAGTACCAATACGGGACAAATTAAATGTGTGTGGTGAGGATAAGGTGCAGAGATATGTGACATACTGTAACATATAGGTCATACATGATCACAATAATTACTGAGGTACAGAATATACAGTCGAAGTGGAGGTCTCTGTGTGTTGAGTGTGTGTGTACAGATACATGATCACAATAATTACTGAGGTACAGAATATACAGTAGAAGTGGAAGTCTCTGTGTGCTGAGTGTGTGTGTACAGTGGTGGATTCTGGCACAGTTTTGTGTGTGTGTGTGTGTGTGTGTGTGTTTGTGTGTGTGTGTCTGTGTGATGAGTGATGGGTGGGTTCAGTAAAGTCTTTGTGTTGTGTGTGATGGGTGGGGGCTCAGCTCCATCTCTGTGTGTTGAGGAGTCTGACTGCCTTGTGGAAGAAGCTGTTGCAGAGTCTGGTAGTGGAGGTTCGGATGCTCCTGTATCTTCTGCTGGACGGCATCAGAGCGAAGAGTCAGTGTGAGGGATAGGTGGGGTCGTGGTGTGAGGTGAAAGGTGCTTTCCTCAGTCTCTGCAGGAAGTAGAGGCACTGCTGGACCAGATGAGGTTCTCTGCAATATGAACACTGAGGAACATTTCCACTGCTGTTGTATGTTCAACGGTGGTGGACACCAGAAGCTCTCCTGAAGTCAACAACGTTTAGAGATAGGTTGTTGGTTCTGCACCAGTCCGTCAGCCACTGCACCATATCTCTGTAAGCTGACTCGTCTGGCTGATGACAATAGTAGTGTCAGCAGCGAAATTGATGATAAGGTTTGAGTTGTACTTTGCAATACAGTTAAGTGTCAGCAGAGTGAACAGCCCTGGTGGGTATATATGGTGCTGCTGGAAGTGTTGTTTCCAATCCTGACTGATTGTGGTCTCTCAGTTAAGAAATAAAAGTGCCGGGTGACTAAAGGGTGATGTATGCAGCACAGGGCATCTGTGAGCTTATGTATTGGAACCGAGTCGCAGCTCGAAAAGAGGCGGTGGCTGACTTCACAGGTATCTGAGGAAGAATGTGCTAGACTTTTGGAAGCATGTGCTTATCTAGACTTAAGTCCTAGATAAAAAATAAACTAAAATAAATAAATACACAACCCAGTTGCAGAGGGAGGAGTTCAGGCCCAGCAAGCTTGGTTTTCATATGATTATATATCTAATACTATTGTTTTCCATGTAATTATTGAATAATAAGTCTTGGAAAGTAATGTGTTTTATGATGCTACTATATACACATTACAAACAGTGAACATCATCAAAGTTCACTGATCTGTGCAAATATTTAACAATTCAGTTTACTGGCCAATTTGTGTCCAAATGGTACAAAAGGAAAACACTCATATGTCCATGTCTGTGTAAACAAATAAAAAAATAAATAAGAAACAAGAAAGCCTTCAAGTATTCTTTTGACAAAGGTGACTTTTGGATACCAGCGTCTGTCTGTGTTCTGGAGAAACAGGCTAAAGGGCGAAATAACAAAATGTCATCAGCTGAGCCTAAATCTCTAATATTTTAACTGATAAAACTCTTAAACTATTGGGCCAAACAGTGACAACAATACAAACAGAAATATTGGCAGTTTAATAGCAAAGGATTTAGTAGGTTTAATAATGAGGCCTGAAACTCTTTGATCACTACTTAGGCTGATGGACAGTTTCCTTGGCAGAAGGCAGACCTTGACCTTTGGGAATCTGTGAAGCCCATGGCAGAATTCTGATGACGTATGAACATGCCCTGTGTCAAAGTGACACTGATCTCAATGGGTTTTGTGCTGCCTGCTGCTATTTCTATGATTTGCTGCTATTATATATAATCAAAAAAGATAAAGAGATAAAGCTTGTGCTTTATTTTTCATGTTGTTATTGATAGTTCATGGCCACATTCTTAATCTGTTATTATTATAGTTGTGGTTATTCTGTACAGTGCACCAGTAGATATATACAAATTACAGATTAAACAATCTAAATCTGTTTCCTGTACAAGAATTGCTATTTTCACTTTAACATAACCAAATCTACATCATTCACATGTTGCTGAAAAGTGTTTGAAATGAATAAAATGGGCAACATTTTGCATATAATGATTAAAAGAGAAGTATCTTCCATTTGCAGAATGTCACAGATTTAAGCCATGTTGTAAAAATCTGATGTAAAATACCGCTTTCTAAAAAATGAAATATATTATTGTATTCATCTATGTAAAAGAAATGAATCAGATGTCTCTGAAGGTCAACGCTTTCCCTTGAATCCTGCAAACACAAATGATGGATTAGTTCTCGACTGTCTAAGTGTTTTCTATTGACCCTGCTGTTGTTATTGTTGCTGGGCTCCTCATCATTGTTGTGCCTTTACCACTTCATTCTGACCCTGGAATTCAGCTAAGAGCTGTTGGTGTTCCTGTATTTGCTCAGTGAAAGAACATTTATTTGATGGCTCATTTATAGCAAAGATCATGTTTGACTGCTAGATCATTATGTACAGTACCCTCTTTAATGTTCAGGACAAAGACACTATCTCGCTTGACATGTTACTCTGCTTCACAGTTAAATAAGATATGATTTAAATACACATTCAGATTTTTGATTCAGATTCACCACACTGACATTATAGCATATTTGTATTACCAGCTCCCCTCATTTAAGGGCACATAGCAATAATAGGTACATTAAAGCAGTCATGCAATAGACAGTCAAGGATTTTTCTTTACCAATTGTGGGGATTCTTCTGCCATCAAAAGAATGTATTCAATAGCCCACCAGTCCCTTCATGAATAAAGAGTTTAACAGTGCATTTTTTCCATGCAGTGTTTATTAAATATAAAATACAATGTATAATAGTTCAAGTTTGGGTTTAAAATGTCATTGTCTGCTGAAGTCAAAAAATCCAATCGCGAATAGTCCTGTGATCAGAAACTGAGGAAGCTCTTACGATGAACTGATGATGAACTCTCTCTTGGAACAGACTGAAGATTACTTTGCTTTTAACAAGGACACCCCCACAGGTTACAGTTACATACAAAGCCCTTGTGTAGGTGCTAAAGGTTGAGGCATATAGCTACACTCAAAATAGTAAGGCTTTTGCTCCAGTGTGACCTCATCGCCTCATCTATGTTATGAACCATCACACCTACTTAGATCACAGGGTGCTGGATTCTTAGTAACAGAATCAGAATTCGGAAGGTTATTGCAGGGAAAAGCTTTTTTTGGACAAGCCCCCGGCATTGGAATAGTATTGCAGTTTTTGTAAGATTATTATTATTATTATTATTATTATTATTATTATTATTATTTATTATTATTTAATTCCTTGTAGCACAAATTATACTTGTTAGTCAATCTTGATAATTAGTTTAATTAAATAAAATTTATCTTGAAGTTTAGAGACATTTTTATATAATTCTTAATGTTGATGCCACTATCCCGACATTCACACACATTGTTGACAGTGGGGTGGAGGGGCATTGATTAGGCTACAGTAACGGCAACATCAACGTGGGAGATATCAAAGAAAATGTCATTATCACCTGGACTGGCTCTAAACCACCACTGTCAGTAGAAAGAGAAACAGCTTCTTACTCATAAAAGATGAAATGGCCCTGAACTAGACATTTTTTCCACTGCATTAATGTGTGTTCATCACTGTTTTAATTTACTGTTTTAATTGTCATTCTAATTAATTTTCAGAAACATGGAAAATGGAATGCCCCTTATCACTGGCCTCTATTAAAAGCCTGACTTCAAGTCTAAAGGCATTTACTTGTTCACGTGGTGCTACAGGTCTTGTTTAACTGTGAAGAAGAAAGCAATGATAGAACCCACTAAGAGGCATTATGAAGCTCTAGTTTTAACCATGACATCTTGTGACCTTAGTCACATTACCTGCTCCTGTTTAATAAAACTTGGCAGCAGAAAAGACTGTGTATAAAGTAATGAAGCTGCAATCAAACATCATTCTTTGTTCATTTCTCAGATCAACACTTTCATGCATAAATTATTATATAGAGGAGGTGGATTTTTTTTACTCACAAAAAATCTATTATTTTGACGATTTTGCAGACTCTACTTTCAAAGGGGGTCTATATATGCTTAGAAGACTGAATATTTGGATCTGTGGTCATGGAACTACTGTATTTTAGTGTTGATTTTTAGGTGGGCTGTGGATGATTGATGTAATTAAATATAGGTCGGTATCTGACTGGCCCTGATGGTACCCTGTTTTTGAATAAACTTTCCAGCAGCACATCACCACAGATCCAGCCTCATACCTCACAATGGGTATATATAAGCAAAACTCTAGATGAACAGCTGGCAAACTAACCTACAATCTATCAGTCTATCAATTTGTGTACCATCCTGCCACCACAGGTAGGAAGTAATAGGATTAGTTAATAAATACTGACACCTCTGCACCTGCCTCACTTGACTTACTTTCTCAAGAACCCTGTTGCAGTTACAAATGCAGTACAAATACAAATTACTACACCATGTGTTACAGGATTATGCATGTGTTACAGGATTACACATATGTGATAGGATTAAGATCTGGACTGTGCTTTTTGAGGTATGCTTTGTTTCACTGTCCCGCTGAAAGAGTAATGAGCTCTGACAGGGCCCAAAACTTCAATAGATGTATATTGTCATGCAGGCAAGGCAAAGAAAAGCAACAAAACAATTCCAAATTTTTAAAAATACACCATGTTTGACCATATGGAATTACACTTTTGAAGGCATTGATTTGATCTCTATTTTGGTCTCAACACAGGACAATTTCCCAGAAGGGTTGTGGTTTCCTTAGGTAAATTCTGTGTCAACCCTAAGATCCTCTTTTGCCTTCTAGCATCTTAATGTGTCTGAAGGTCAGCTTTAATTTGTTGCATGTTGTTGAGGTTTTTTATCACTATTCAAATGATCATTTGTTCCAATCTTCCATCATTTATTTCTATCCTGTGCACACCCATGGATCTTAGCTACAGTTTTATGAGCTGTACATTTCTTAATGGCATTCCACACAATGGAACCAGGAACATTAACATCTTGATATTGTCCATACTTTTCTAAAATGTTGGTTCTCACATTTTCAAACTATTTCTTAGCTCTGTAATACACATCTAAACTGTCTGAATGTGTGCAAATTAAAGTAGCAATTTGAAATTAAATTATTTCTTAAGAATGTGCCAATAATATTTTTTTGTTTGGACACATTCCTTCTTATTAAATGTTTCTTTCTTCATTTTTAGTACTTTCTACATTGTAGATTAATATTGCAGTACATCAAAACCATGGAGGAATGCATAGCATACATTAGGCTGTGCTGAGGTGTTACAGCTAGCACCAACATGGCAGGATAATTAGGATAATGCTAATTATTAGCATTAGGATAATGATGAAGTGAAACCATACGTTTCTGTGTCTGGATGCACCAACTGACTTACTGGAGCCGCAAAAGCCATAATACTACAGTATATACTGCACTGACCAAGTAACGGTCACATCTGAAGTTCCATTCAGTTATAAGTGTCCTTTCCAGACAAGAGCTCACCAGCCACACTGTGTACAACTATATTTTATTAATTACTCCCAGAAATGTGCACCTCTTTCCATTTTAATATTTAATATTTTAAAAGTACAAAGGAACTTGAGATATACAGTTTGTGAGCTGTGGATTGTGTGTGTTTATGTGAAGCTGCTAATTTAGAAACAGTATGCATCACACAAGGAAAAGATGCTAAATCATTATCAGGGCACTGTGCAAAATGAACCGAATGAGACAAATGATACAGAAAAATGTAGCTACAGTTCTGTGGAAAATTCTGATTTGCTAAACCAAAAAAATATATATTACATTGCAATTAATGAAAAAAGCAATATCTTTTAATCTTTTAATGTTTTTTTTATTCAGTATTTGTTTAAAAGCTTGTAGACACAAACTCATAAACGCTTAAAATAGTTTAAATTACAACTGAAATCAGAAAAAGTTAGAACAATATAAATGCAATGCATTTTAAAAAAGCAGCAATTCAATTGAACTTTTTAGCACGCGTGGAACACTTGATTATAAAAACACTTACATGCACATGTTGAATGAAATTTGACTTTTATTTGTAACATTCCCTAAACGTAAGATTTCAATGGAAAAATGTCACACCACCTACAAATAAAATACATATACAATATTAACTATATACAGTCATTGTTAAGTCCTTCAGTTAACTTCTGTTTACCTTCCACTGTCTTTAAAGCAGCATCCTCCTTGGTGCAACATAAATTTTAACATGCCCACTTAATTTTTCGTTTGAACTCGTTCACGCACAACACTGATATCTATATATCTATATCTATCAATCTATCTTTATATCTATCTATTTATACATCTATTTATATATCTATCTATATCTATATATCTATCTATATATCTATCTATCTTTAGATCTATTTTTATATATATATATGCATATATATATACAGTGCTGCTTGAAAGTTTGTGAACTAGTTGAGTGGTTTAGATTTTTCTTTTGTTTTACCACGATTCTCTTATTTTATCATCACCGGTTTTTGTATATGAAATGTTAGGTTTATGTTCATCGATTCCGTTTACCCATTTTGAGGGAACTGTGTGAGTTGCAAGCAGACTACATGAAACATGAAATCAGAGCATGTGCAAAAGTAAATGAACCACAGCTGCACTGGTAAAGTCAATTAGGTAAAAGACTCAGGTGAAACACATGTGAGTGCTCTAGTAATCAATTAAGCAGACCAATCAAATGAGACATCCTTGGGAAAGGTTTTGAGCCACACTGGTTAAAAGGGAGAGGAAACCAACCAAACCACTGTTGTGTCAAGTTATATAGAACAGATCAACTATGCCGAGAGGAAAGGAGACATCTGAGGACATCAGAAAGAAGGTGGTGACAGTCCATCAGTCTGGGGAAAGCTACAAGACAATCTCCAAAAGATTCCAGCTTCATCCATCCACTGTAAGACAAATCATTTACAAATGGAGGGCACTCAGCATCACCGCAACTCTGCCTAGAAGTGGACGGCCATCCAAACTTACACCAAGAAGCACCAGAAAAATAATAATGCAGGTAAAGGCCAACCCATGCATTACCTCCAGAGAGTTGCAGACCTCTCTGTCAGCATCTGGGATAAATGTACATGCGTCTACAATCAGGCGAAATATGAATAAACATGGCATTCATGGGAGAGTTGCTAGAAGGAAGCCTTTGCTCTCAAAAAAGAACAAAGTTGCCCGTTTAAACTTTGCCAGAGAGCACTTGGACAAACCAGAGGATTTCTGGAAGTCCATTCCCTGGACGGATGAGTCCAAACTTGAATTATTTGGCCACAATCACAGGCGCCATGTTTGGAGAAAAGTCAACACTGCATTTAAAGAGAAGAACCTCCTCCCAACAGTGAAGCATGGTGGTGGAAATGTGAAAGTCTGGGCCTGCTTTTCTGCCTCCGGACCTGGACGACTCCATATTATCCAGGGAACCATCAATTCCCAGGGCTATCAACAAATTCTTGACCAGAATCTTCTGCCATCAGTCAGGGAGTTGAAGCTAGGACGGAAATGGATTATGCAACAAGACAACGACCCAAAGCATTCCAACAAAAATACCAAGGAATGGCTTAAGAGATAGAAGATTCGCACTCTGGATTGGCCCAGTCAAAGTCCGGACCTCAATCCCATAGAAATGCTGTGGCAAGATCTGAAGCGGGCGGTACATGCCAGATGTCCCTCCAACCTCACTCAACTGGCGGAGTTCTGCAAGGAGGAGTGGACAAAAATTCCAAAAAGCAGATGCGAGACACTCGTTTGTGGTTACAGAAGACGCTTGGTTGAAGTAATGGCTGCAAAAGGAGGTGCAACAAGCTACTAACTAAAAGAGTTCACATACTTTTGCACTTGGCAGATTTTCATTTTTTTGAGAGATAAAATAATTTTGTTGAATAAATTATTATTCTTCATAAAATCACCTGTTCCACAATTATTGGCACCCCTAACAATTCTTAGGAAATAAATTTAATAAAAGTATTTTTGTCACTTCTACAGTAGTTTACGAAGTTGATCAGAGTATGTAGGAACATTTAATTAGTAATTCACAACTTCCTGTTTCCCTGGGGTATAAATATGACGTGACACAGAGGCCATTTATCTTCAACATGGGAAAGACAAAGGAACATACCATTCAAGTGAGGCAGATGTGTGTTGACCTTCACAAGTCAGGCAATGGCTACAAGAAAATCGCTACTCGCCTACACCTGTCCATATCTACTGTCAGAGGAATTATTAAGAAGTTTAAAACAACTGGAACAGTGGTAAACAAGCCTGGACGAGGACGCAAGTTTATTTTGCCACCACGCACAGTGAGGAGGATGATAAGAGAAATAAAAAGTTCTCCAAAGCTCACTGTTACAGAATTGCAACAAATGGTAGCTTCTTGGGGTCACAAAGTCTCCAAAACAACATCAGGCGCTATCTACATGCCAACAAGCTGTTTGGGAGGCATGCACGGAAGAAACCATTTCTCACTCACAATCATAAACGCAAACGTTTGGAGTTTGCTAAGCGGTACTGGGACTTCAACTGGGACCGTGTGCTTTGGTCAGATGAAACAAAGATAGAGCTTTTTGGCAACAAATGCTCTAAGTGGGTCTGGCGTAACACAAGAGCTGAGTATGCAGAAAAGCACCTCATGCCCACTGTGAAATACGGCGGGGGATCAGTGATGCTGTGGGCCTGTTTCTCTTCTAAAGGCCCTGGGAACCTTGTTAGGGTGCATGGCATCATGAATGCTCTAAAATACCATGACATTTTAAAACAAAATCTGGTGGCTTCTGCCCGAAAGCTGAAGATGGGTCGTCACTGGGTCTTTCAGCAAGATAATGACCCTAAACATGTGGCCAAATCTACACAGAAATGGTTCACCGCACACAGAATCAAGCTCCTCCCATGGCCATCTCAGTCCCCAGACCTCAACCCCACTGAAAACCTGTGGGGTGAGCTGAAGAGGAGAGTGCAGAGGAGAGGACCCAGGTCGTTGGATGATTTAGAGAGAATGTGCAAAGAGGAATGGTCAAAGATCCCTCTTTCTGTATTCTCCCATCTTGTGAAACATTACAGGAGAAGATTAGGTGCTGTTTTGTTGGCAAAAGGGGGTTGTACAAAGTATTAACATCAGGGGTGCTAATAATTGTGGCATACATGATTTGATGTTAAATAATTATTTCTTAATGTGGGATTTTTTTCCTACTGAATAAATTCACTTGAGTTAAAGGTTGTATTTTACTCTTTTTTCCCATCGTGGTCCTATATTATTTTGAACAAAACTCAATTTATGAGAAGCTAAAGAACACATCTTAACCAGGGGTGCCAATAATTATGGAGGGCACTGTATATACCTATCTATCTATCTATCTATCTATCTATATCTATCTATCTATCATGTATCTATTTATCTATCTATATATCTACATCTATCTATCTATTTATCCGTCTATCTGTCTATCCATCTATCTATCTTTTTTATCTATCATGTATCTATTTATCAATCTATATATCTATATCTACCTATCTATCATATATCTTTATCTATCTATCTATATCTATTTATCTATATCTATCTATCTATCTATCTATCTATCTATCTATCTATCTATCTATCTATCTATCTATCTATCTATCTATTTATCTATCTATATATCTACATCTATCTATCTATCATATATATATATCTCTATATTTATATATCTTTATTTCTATCATCTATCTATCTATCTATCTATATCTATTTATCTATCTATCTATCTATCTATCATGTATCTATTTATCTATCTATATATCTACATCTATCTATCTGTCTATTTATCCATCTATCTATGTCTATCCATCTATCTATCTATCTACCATGTATCTATTTATCAATCTATATATCTATATCTACCTATCTATCATATATCTTTATCTATCTATCTATCATGTATCTATTTATCTATCTATATATCTACATCTATCATATATATATATATATATATATATATATATATATATATTTATATATCTTTATTTCTATCATCTATCTATCTATCTATATCTATTTATCTATCTATCTATCTATATATATATATATATATATATATATATTTATATATCTATCTATATATCTATATCTATCTATCTTATTATATATTTATATATCTTTATTTCTATCATCTATCTATCTATCTATCTATCTATCTATCTATCTATCTATCTATCTATCTATCATGTATCTATCTATCTATCTATATATTTATTTATCTATCTGTCTATCTATCTATATCTATTTATCTATCTATCTATATCTATTTATCTATCTATCTATCTATCTATCTATCTATCTATCTATCTATCTATCATGTATCTATTTATCTATCTATATATCTACATCTATCTATCTATCTATCATATAAATATATATATATCTATATTTATATATCTTTATTTCTATCTATCTATCTATCTATCTATCTATCTATCTATCTATCTATCTATCTATCTATCTATCTATCTATCTATCTATCTGTATATATCTATCTATCTATCTATATATCTATCTCTATATCTATCTATCTATCTATCTATCTATCTATCTATCTATCTATCTATCTATCTATCATGTATCTATCTATCTATCTGTATATATCTATCTATATATTTATTTATCTATCTGTCTATCTATCTATATCTATTTATCTATCTATATAACTAATTATATATATTTATATACCTATATATATATATATATATATATATATATATATATATATATATCTTTATATATAGATAGATCTATCTATCTATATATCAATATATATATAAATATATATATATATCATATATCTATCTATCTATCTATATCTATATATATCTCTCTCTCTATATTTATATATATCTATATATCTATCATATATCTATATATCTTTATTTCTTTCATATATCTATATATGTCTTTCTACATCTATATATCTATAACTTTATACCTATATATCTATCTACATATCTATATCTATCTATATAACTAATTATATATATTTATATACCTATCTATCTATCTATCTATCTATCTATCTATATATATATATATATCTTTATATTTATCTATATACCTATATATATCTTTATATCTATCATACATCTGTATATGTATCTATCTATCTATATATCAATATATATATATATATATATATATATATATATATATATATATATATATCTGTCATATATATTTATCTATATCTATATATATATCATATATCTATATATCTATCTATTTATATCTATCTAACTATACATATCTTTATATCTATCATATATCTATTTATCTATATCTATCTATCTATCTATCTATCTATCTATCTATTTATCTTTCTATTTTTTTTGGTGCTAGCACTGATCAGCTAAGTTACTTTGGTTGTTTATGGTCAGATCAGTAATATTCATCAAACATCTAATCTTTACCCATCATACACTAATCACCCTTTATGCAGCAAGCTCTTCACAGGGGTCATCAGGTAGGCACCTCCCTTCATCAGAGTTTCTCTGAATTAAGCCTACAACCCCTCCGGAAGGCTCAGCAGTGAAGTCTGGCGTCCCAGACTCACTCCCCTCCAAGCTTACTACATAAGATATCACCTATAGTTCACTACCTACACCTGCCAGCAACAATTGTCCAATCAACAACCAATCGCTACTAATATTTGAACCCTGCACTTGCTCTACACTGTACACAATACATCTATCTATTTCTGTTTGTTTGTGTTTGTTATAATACAGGAGGATGACATAATCCTGCACCTAACAACTGGAGTTATACATAGGGCCCTGTCCAATCCTTTTCCTGTATACTCTACTCTCCCATTCATTTTACTTTAACTACACAAAAATGACGAGCACCTACACCTGACAACTAAGTTGCTGTGGCTGTTTATGATCCAATCAGCTACATTTAACCCAACCATCAAATACCTTACCTTCCCTTTACCCATACAATAAATCACTAATCACTATGCTGCAAGCTCTTCACAGGGGTCATCAGGTAGGCACCTCCCTTCATCAGTGTTTTGCTGAATTAGGCCTACGACACCTCCAGAAGGCTCAGCAGTGAATTCTGGCGTCCCAGACTCACTCCCCTCCAAGCTCACTACACCCAACTATACCACTATCCCAACATCATGTGCACCAGGCAGTTTATGTCTACACACTGGGCCCTTCCCCAACTAACCTCATCCCTCTGAATGCATAACTACTGACTAGACCTGTCAACTATATCATGACCTCAACACATTGCCTCTAAACCAAAATTCAATCCACATAGATGTGACCCACTTTGCCCCAAACCCCTAACACCTAATGCCTGCCACCGCTCTACCTTTGTAAGTATGTATGTATGTATTTATCTCTCTACCTATATATATGTATCTATCTGTGTATGTATGTATGATGAATGAATGAATGAATGTATGTAGTGTATGTATGCTGCTAGATGTTGAATAGGCAGCCTTTTCACCCCTTCCTAGACGACCTCCTGAAGCGACGCAGGAAGCGCTGTAGACATCCTCTCTGCAGGAAAAGGGTTACAAGAAAACAGAATAAAATAAGACATGGTGTAATACAGGAGCTTCTGCACACTGTAGATGCCTCCTCCACACTTGAAATCAGGATTTATTCCAAACTCTTACCTTTGCAGCAGGCACTGGCTCAGAAACAGGCTTTGGGTTGTTGATGTCCAGCCAGTGAAGTGTGTCCGCCTCGCCGACCAGCGCCACGACCCGGTCACGTGACCTGAAACAACTAAACATGCTGCTAAAGATGTTAGTGAGGCGTTTACCAAATCTGCTACGGGTCGGTGAGGGGAGTCCAGTGTCGTCTTGCTGGGATGATAGGTAGGTGGTGGTGGTGGTGGGCAGGTGTGCAGTCGGTGCTTCCTGGCACTGTTCAAGAGAAACCATAAAAATATTAATTTCTAAACAAACAACGGCAAAAAGACTAATCTGAAATGTGATACTGACATTGCAGGAGCCTTAATGTTAATATGCAGAACATTTTAATGGTTATTTGTATTTAATTTACAAGTCAGCCACAACCTAAAAGAAAAAATAAATCTATAGTGCTATAATGTTGCAATGTGGACTAATCATCTATTCAAATTTAGGCTGCTCAACAATAACAGTCTGATAGAGACTCACGAAAAACGGCAGGAGAACATCGATGTGCTGTGGGCTGATCTCCGGATCAGAAACCACCTGTAATTGAAACATAGGAAAATGTATACTAACGATTTTCTAATACAAACACCCAAAAAATATTAACATATACAAGAGTTTACATCCAAGCTGGTGAGTGTTTTAAATAATACTGAACACAGACCTGTAGGAGAGTGATGCCTTGCAGGCATCTCAATTTTACCATATTATATATACTGTATGACTCTAATTAATACTATATACGGTACTGTAATGTTTTAGTACTTTAGGTGGTATGTGGTTTTGGATGCAGCTGTGTGACAGTGATGCTTCACTGTAATTTAATCTTTCTTTGTGTTTTTCTCACCTCCTTAACACAGGCATTCGGTTCCACCCAGGAGATTGGCACTTCACCCAGCGACAGAACGCTGCAGTCATCTGAGCTGTCCATCGCAGAATCCACCTGCAATTGACACAAATGATAATTGTATTCCAACCATTTTTTTTAATCTACTGTATACATATACTTTACTTAGTTAGTTTACTATATATTTAACAATATGTGTTATAAAACTTCCACTGTGTTCTAATGTAAAAAAAAATTACAAGACAAAGTAAAAACCTTATATGTCAAGTCAGTTTGAAGTATTTCTATTGGCCTGTCTATTATCAAATGTAACAACTGTAAATTCAATTTAGTTTATTTGCAATGTAAAATGTAATTTTTAAAGCTGGGTATGACCCTGCTAACACTGATGTTTTGAACAGCCCAGTAGATATTTTATGAGCTTATTTGATGATGTTTGAGCACATAAACCGACCTGTATAAACCCAAGTAGGGACAATTACACAGTCTGCTAGCGTTATTAAATAAAGTAAATGCTAAATAATGTGTTACACTAGTCAGCTCCACTTAGTGCACACTCGTTATTGAGATAAACCGCTATGACCATGCAGCTGAACTATCACAACTCAATAACAACCCGTTTAGGTTTAATGGTTTATAATTCATCCATATCAGTAAATCTGTGGTTCTGATAGTAATAAATTGAGCTGAATTCTATAAGCGATTCTGAAAGAGTTAAAGTGAGGTTATACTGGGTCTGATAGAGGTGTAGCAGTTTAATAGAGACTCACAGAAAGAGGCAGAGTGTGAGGAGGTGAAGCCTCTGGAGCTCCAGACTCCGCCTGCAGAACAGAGACTCACTTTAATTCATGCTGATCCATCTCCATCTTTATTTCTGACTTTTATTCAGTTTTATTCAGTTTAGTTCCTGATGATGAATTTGGTCTAAAACGCGGGAAATTTCGAGCTTACTGACCTCAGGTGGATGGACGCTGAAAGTCCGCCGACAGTCCATGTCCGACCGCGGGGCGTCGGTCCTCACAACGGATCCGGTTACCTAAAAAAGAAAAAAAAACACAACAAAAAAACAACAACAACACAGAAAACACAACAATTACAGAATAATTAAAAGATAATGTAGATAATTAAACAGTATAAAGGATTAATCAGGCGGTGGATCTGTAGTAGAAGAGGAAATCTCTCTCAGGAGCGGAAAAACTGCTGCTGTGGCGTGAAGCTCAGAAACAGTTTAAATAAAAACAAATAAATCGAGTCTTATACACCGTGCGCGCCCCCGCGGCTAAAAGACCCGTATGCTTTTTACCAATAATATTATTACTAATAATGACAATGATAATATTAAAAATAACATTATTTATTGTTATTATAAAAGATATAACTATAATATTCAGATGAAAATAGTTTATAGCCTTAAAAAACTCTATTGTGACGCCACGCGCTTTAACGTCACTAAAGTCCAGTATGTTTTTTTTAATGGAAGATATAAATAATTTTTTTAGTAAGAAATATAGTTTATAGATAATGAAGAAGAACATTACAATAATATATATATTATAATATATTGTTATTACTATAGTATATATTATTATTATTATTATTATTATTATTATTATTATTAATAAAACGTGCTGGAGAAGGCTTTGTGCAGCGATAATAAACATTAATGCAACACTGGATTTAAAAAAAAATATTTTTTTTGTAATGCTTTGTAATAATTTAGGCATTTTATTGATTCATTTAGCTATATTCATAAAAATATCAAGCTATTTATTAAACCATGTATAAGAATGCACAGCTCTCGGGATATCAAAATTATTTATTTAAAAGTGTGTGAGAATTTCATGTGCAAATCTGAGAAAACTCCCAGTGAAATCCCAACCTTCACACTGTTTTATTTTCAAGTGACTGAAGACACGTACTAAATGTTCATTAATTAATAATATTTAACTCACCTAATATTTGTCATATTGTCTCCATACTTACATTGCATCCTGTCAAGGCAAAATTTGGTCAAATATCATGGCAATTAAAATAAACAATGTCACTATGAATAATTAAAATCGTTTGCTGCACCTCTAGATCAACCACGTTTTCACTGCATGTTAATTTTAAGTAATTATTTTTGATATTTGATATAAGGCCCACAAGGCACAATATTCTGATAATGTCTCAGGTGTGCTATTCCACTTACATCCACTTGATGTCAGTGTTAGACATTGACTAAAACCTTGACAAAGAAACAGAAAATAACTGAAATGTACTAAAAGGACTATTCTCCACTCTGTTTTCCATTTGCAAAACCATACTGCACTTCCTAATATGCAATTTTTAATTAGCAATAAACAGAAGACACTCTCCAGCGTGGTGCTTTGGTCAGGCCAGGTTTTTTATTTTCCAAATTACACACACTCACACACACACACACACACACATGGTCCATCTTTTGATGTTCTTGTTGTTGGTGTTTTTTTGTACAGTAGTCACAGTCTGACATGAGCAGCGTAAGGCTTTACATCTAGCTAATGTGTCTGAAGTAAAATCCAGCATAATTCAGTGCACTGGTATGATCTGGACTGATCTACTATGTAATTATGAAGTAAACGGAAAAAGTGTTAAACAAGCCAAAATATGTTTCATGCTTACTTTATAGATTTTTCAAATTAGCACCTTTTGCTTTGATGGCAGCTTAATACAACCTTTAGCTTTATTCTCTCAGTCGACTTTATGAGGTAAAACCTTGAATAGGTTGTTTTTTAAGTCTTTATTATTAATATACAACATAGTAAAAAATACAGATAAGTGAAGTGAAGTGCTGGGAACCTCTCCTCAGATAGCCAATGTATGCCTGTACTACACGATGTAAAGTCGTACACAGGCCAGAAGATCTTTCCATCCAATCTCTGTTTCATCTTCTCACATACTTTAGGACACTTTAGGATTGTTTGAAACAGAAGGACTGTTTGCTACGTTCATGAAGGACACAGAGCTGAACAACACCATGAGAAGAACCTGTTGCTCAGACAGGCTGGAGCTGATCACGTCATTGGATCTGGACAACAAGCTGTTAACTGCTGACGTAATCATATTGATAGATTCTGTCCAATCACATGTCATTTGCATAAATGTATAAATATTCTTTCTTTTTTGCTCTTCCTCGACTGGCTTTCTTTCTTTCTTTCTTTCTTTCTTTCTTTCTTTCTGTCTTTCTTTTTTTTCTTTCTTTCTT
This sequence comes from Astyanax mexicanus, assembly GCF_023375975.1. Taxonomy (NCBI): domain Eukaryota; kingdom Metazoa; phylum Chordata; class Actinopteri; order Characiformes; family Acestrorhamphidae; genus Astyanax; species Astyanax mexicanus. The sequence continues at coordinate 69,870,034 of NC_064408.1, read as the reverse complement.
TCTTTCTTTCTTTCTTTCTCTGAATGTGTTGATCTATCGAGATTCGAGATTTTATTACACTGTGTTCACTCGTTTTTTACTCTTTTCTAATATATATTTATTATTTTTTGTTCCTTATATATATATATATATATATATATATATATATATATATATATATATATATATATATATATATGTGTGTGTGTGTGTGTGTGTGTGTGTGTGTAATGCTGTAACTATTTGTCCAGTAAACTTTAATATATTTTTAATTCTAAACTCATTGGTCATCTTTTCATGTTCTGGGATTTTTCACATCCGAGTTTTATCTAAGTCATGCTGTGGTAAATTACCCTACAGTGTACTTTAAAGTTATTGCACATAGCTAACTAAACATGCATAATGGTAATATTGCCAAGCAAATAACTTGACACAACCACACAAAACAAATAGTTACAAAGGAGAGGCTAGGTACTTGATTTCAAATTGATATAATTTTAACACAAGAGTAATCTAAAAGTTTTAAACAAAAAAAACTAAAAGATCATTTTAATTAAGAAAATAAGCCTTAATGGCAAGTCATTGTGTGAGCTAAGAGTACAATGTATCTCATTTACTTCATCCTTTCAACAAATAGGCTATTGTTACCACTTAGCTGACATCCACTGGAAAATGATGGCTGCCCCACAACCTGACATTAATTTTATCTCCTAATAGTATGTTTTCAGACATGTGGTTCTGTGCACTGAATATAAAAAGGCATTGTTTTAAATGTATACTTTAGCCTGCTTCATAAGCTAATGCTGTGATTCCTCACAGAAACGCAAGATGGCGCCACCTCCTTCATATATAACCCGCTTATAAACGACACACTGTTATGAGTATGCGCTTTTAAAGCCCCAGAGCAGAATAACAGGAAAATTTTGGTTAATTTTTTTTTTTTTATGTTGGCTAGATATTCTATACACTGCTACCCACACTGATAAGATAAATATATGAGTATATATTTCTTTATGTGTAAAATACACTGAAAAGATATCTTTTTTTATGATTCTGGCCACTTTTTGAATGTATGTATACTATAAATGCAATAAACATATATTCAGTTTCCTGAGTTGGGAGTTTTTCTTTCTTTCCAAGAAAGCAGAAGCATATTGAATCAATGTTATTTTTTTTATTTGTCTAGCGTGCTAAATCATCATTGATTTCAGCACTATGGTTTATATACAGTATATTGTTTGTAATAAACCTTACTTAAATACAGTATGTACACCACTCAAGCATAACATGACCACCTCCCTGTTTTTACATCCATTATCAACTTTCATAATACAGACTGTAGTCCGGTATATCTTTCTCTGCATACTTTATTATCCTCCTTTCACCCTGTTCTTCAATGGTCAGGACCCCACAGAACCACCACAGAGCAACTATTAGCTGTGACACTAAAGTGTTTAAAAAGTCCAGTAGCTGTGTCGGATCCACTTGTGTCAGATCAACACACACCAACACACTAATCAACATGACTGTCTAACCGCAGTGCTGAGAATGACACATTATTTAATAATAGCTGATCTGTGGTCTATACAGGACTGCGATTGTAGAACAAGTGTTTTTATTTTTATACTATTTTGATAGAAATCGAGTGTAGGAACAAGATCATAACGCTAATATTTGTCTGTGTACACCTTATTCGTATGAAGTTTTATAGCTTGTACTATGCTCTTGCAGTGTAGAAAGGGGGAATAAAAGGATGTAATGCAATAAAATACATTGCTTATTCTGTGTGTTCTTTCTACACTCTTAAGCCATTACAGAACACTGATATGAGAAGAGTAGCAGTAGCCATATATTTCATATATACAGTTGTGGTCAAAAGTTTACATACACTTGTAAAAAAACATAATGTTATGGCTGTCTTGAGTTTTCAATAAGTTCTACAACTCTTATTTTTCTGTGATAGAGTGATCGGAACACATACATGTTTGTCACAAAAAACAGTCATAAAATTTGGTTCTTTCATAAATTTATTATGGGTCTGCTGAAAATGTCACCAAATCTGCTGGGTCAAAAATATACATACAGCAACATTAGTATTTGGTTACATGTCCCTTGGCCATTTTCACGGCAACTAGGCGCTTTTGGTAGCCATCCACAAGCTCCTGGCAAGCTTCAGGTCGAATGTTTGACCACTCTTCTTGACAGAATTGGTGCAGTTCAGCTAAATGTGATGGTTTTCTTGCATGAACCCGTTTCTTTAGCACTGTCCACATGTTCTCAATGGGGTTTAAGTCAGGACTTTGGGAAGGCCATTCTAAAACCTTAATTCTAGCCTGGTTTAGCCATTCCTTTACCACTTTTGATGTGTGTTTTGGGTCATTGTCTTGTTGGAACACCCAACTGCGCCCAAGACCCAACCTTCGGGCTGATGGTTTTAAGTTTTCCTGCAGAATTTGGAGGTAATCCTCCTTCTTCATTATCCCATTTACTTTCTGCAAAGAACCAGTTCCACTGGCAGCAAAACATCCCCAGAGCATAATACTACCACCACCATGCTTGACAGTAGGCATGGTGTTCCTGGGATTAAAGGCCTCACCTTTTCTCCTCCAAACATATTGCTGGGTGTTGTGGCCAAACAGCTCAATTTTTGTTTCGTCTGACCAGAGAACTTTCCTCCAGAAGGTTTTATCTTTGTCCATGTGATCAGCAGCAAACTTCAGCCGAGTCTTAAGGTGCCTTTTCTGGAGCAAGGGCTTCTTTCTTGCACGGCAGCCTCTCAGTCCATGGCGATGTAAAACACGCTTGACTGTGGAGACTGACACCTGTGTTCCATCAGCTTCCAAATCCTTGCAGACCTGCTTCTTGGTGATTCTTGGTTGACTCTTGACCATCCTGACCAATCTCCTCTCGGCAGCATGTGATAGCTTGCGTTTTCTTCCTGATCGTGGCAGTGACACAACTGTTCCATGCACTTTATACTTGCGTATAATTGTCTGCACAGTTGCTCTTGGGACCTGTAGCTGCTTTGAAATGGCTCCAAGTGACTTCCCTGACTTGTTCAAGTCAATAATTCGCTTTTTCAGATCCACACTGAGTTCCTTTGACTTTCCCATTGTAGCTTTTGTAGCTGAGTCTAATCACTGGGTCAAATGAGCCCTATTTAAATGGGCTCATGAGAAGTCAACAGCTGTAGTCAATCAGAATCACTTACAAGAAGTGAAGAGGCCATGACATGAAGCTAATTTGATTGACACAACTCGCTACATCACCAAAATTGACAAATTTTGTTGCTGTATGTATATTTTTGACCCAGCAGATTTGGTGACATTTTCAGCAGACCCATAATAAATTTATGAAAGAACCAAATTTTATGACTGTTTTTTGTGACAAACATGTATGTGTTCCGATCACTCTATCACAGAAAAATAAGAGTTGTAGAACTTATTGAAAACTCAAGACAGCCATAACATTATGTTTTTTTACAAGTGTATGTAAACTTTTGACCACAACTGTATTCTGTATATTTCATATAAAGGGATGTAAAAAATTATTTGCCCCCTTACAGATTCCTTTTATTTTTGTCTTTTTATTATACTTACATTTTCATATTAACAAACAAACTTATCTTGTAAATATCAGACAAAGATAACCTGAGTAAATACAACGAGCAAATTTTAAATGTTTTTTAATGCATTTTTGTTATAATTTAATTTTTTAAGGGAACAAATATCCAAACCAATATGTCTCTATGTAAAAAAAAGAGTTTTACCACTATACCTGTAAATCTAATAACTTGGTTGTGTCACTCTTGACTGCAGTCAAGTCTGTAATGAGTCTTTCACATCTTTGTGGAGAAATTTTGGTACACTCTACTAAAATACTTAAAAATAAATGTAATGTTTTAATGCAGCCACATTGGATCACACCACACAGCTCAATCAGAATTTGACTTGCTCCACAACCTTCATTTTCGTTTGTGTGTTTGCTTGTTTATTTTTCAGACATTCTAAGGTTGCATTGCTGGTGTGCTTTGGATCATTGTCCTGCTGCAGAACCCAAGTACACCAGGGCTTATAAGCAGACATTCTTCTTCAAGATTTTATGGTAGAGAGCAGAATGCCTTTTTCACAAATGGGCAGGTTGGTTTGTATAGATATATTTTTCCCTTAATAAATGAAATCCTGATTTAAAAATTGCTGGCTGAAAGGAAAGTTTGCTTGATAATGGAAAATAAACAATGTAAGTATGATAAAAAAGCAAAAACATAAGACATGTGTATGGGGTTAAATACGTTTTTGACTGAGTGTATATGTTAAGTTGTGTGTGTCAGTGTCCTCCTGACCGTAAACAGTTAACAAATCGTGTTTCCATCCCAAATCCGCGCCCATCATAAGCCTCGGACAGCATTACGTCAGCGTCGAAACACCGGACTGAAGAAGCGGTTTTCACACATGCGTGCAGCTCCGCCGGGAGGAGAAGCTACACACACACACACACACTGAGAGAGACCTGCGACACGCCGCGGCTCGTCCTCTGAGCTCAGCCGGTCCCGTGCCCTCACTGCTCCGCTCTCCGGTTCAGATTAACGAGCCTCCGGTCGGTGCGAGACACAGCACGCGCTGACGAGCCCGCGAGACCAGCATGTCCGCCAAGCCCAGCGAGGAGCCCGCTTCAGAGGACGGCTGGTACGGAGACGGCTTCGAGAGGACGGCCGGGTTCGGCGGCGCCGCGGCCCGCTCAGAGGAGCCGGAGGACGATCGGAGCGAGTCCGCGCAGATCTACAGCCGCGCCGAGAGCGCGCGCCAGCCGCTCCCTGTTGTCATGGAAACTGCATCTACAGGTCATTTGGCTGAGAGGCTAAGTTTGTGTTTACTCTACTAGTTAAGCTAGTTAGCGAACCTAGCGTTAACTAACTAACAGCGGGCTGCTCTATGTGTTCATTAATCACTGTGTTCAGTAGCTCCTGCTCTCGTTACCCCCGCGGCCGTGTGTGTTTATAGCTGTGTCTCTAGCTCTAGCTGTAGCCGTGTCCCGCTGAAGAGCTCCGGGACTCCGCTAGCGGTAGCCGAGCTAACCGAACCGAACTCCCCCCGGCCGGACTATGACCCGGTCTGTTAGGCCTTCAGGTAACACAGCTAACCTGGCTCTCTACCTGTGAACTGATTTAGGAGCAGTTTCCCTCTCATATGGATTTTCTGTCCTGTGAAGTTTTTAAATCAACACTGATTCAGTTACAGTACTGATGTTAGGCAGAGTGCAGTCTTCTGTAAATAATGTTCTACAAACATCGCAACTAATGAGAACCTAATCCAGTGCGGTTTACCAGATCAAGAGGCCGATGGTGTGGAACCCCTGAGGTCGTGGAAGCAAGATAATTCATTTGTGGGGACAAATTAAATGGGCAGGACTCAATTATCTTGTTCCCACACTTTAATAAGTCATGGCCTCGCATTAGGATCTCATTTCCACACCTGAATAATTTGTCAGCACGTATCAGGATCTCCTCTCCATGCCTTAATAAGTTGTGGTCAAGCTTTAGGATCTTGTTCCAATGACTTAATAAGTCATGGCCTTGCATTAGGATTTTGTTTCCACGCCTAAATAAGTCGTGGCCATGCATTAGGATCTCATTCCAATGCCTAAATAAGTTGTGGCCACCCATTATGGTCTTGTTCCCATGCCTTCATAAGTCATTACCACATTTTAATTGTCTTGTTCCCACATCTAAGTAAGTTGTGGCTATGCATTAGGATCTCGTTCCAATGCCTTAATAAGTTGTGACCTCGCATTAGGCTTTTGTTCCCACACCTTAATAATTTGTAGCCACTCATTAGGATCTTGTTCCAACACCTTAATAAGTGGTGGCCACACACTCGGATCTCGTTCCTATGCCTTAATAAGTCGTGGTCACACATTAGGATCTTGTTCCCATGCCTTAATAACTTGTGGACATGCATTATGATCTTGTTCCAACACTTTAATAAGGCATTCCCACAACTTAATTATTTTGTTCCCAAACCTTAAGAAGTCGTGGCCACTGTTAGCATTTAATTCCTGTGCCTTAATAAGTAGTAGCCACACATTAGGATCTCATTCTCACAGCTTAATAAGTCATGGTCACGCATTAGGATCTCGCTCCCATGCCTTGGCAATTTGTAGCCATGCATTAGGATCTTATTCCCACACCTTAATTATTTGTGGCCATGCATTAGGATCTTGTTCCCACGCATTAACTAGTCGTGGTCACACATTAGAATCTGTTCCCATGCATTAATAATTTGTACAATTTTGCAGAAGCTAAAGAAACTTTGCAAGCTTAGATTTTTGTAAGACTCACTAATAGACCAGACCAAGCATGGTGTTGATGTAAAATAACGCAAATAATTAACCCTAAGAAACAGTCTTAGTTTATAAAAGAGTATGTTAAAGCCAAGCTATTATGTCAGGAAGACTTTAAATGTTATCAAGGGTGTAAAAAATTTTGATACATAAAAGTATTATGAGAGTTGAAACACAGCTCTGGAAAAAAATAAATGACAGCCCACTTAAAAATGATGAGTTTCTTTGATGGTACCAAATTGAAAACCTCTGGAATATAATCAAGCCATTTCTCATTTTCTGCAAATAAATGCTCCAAATGACAATATTTTTATGTGGAATTGGGGAGAAGGGGTGTCAGTGGTTTATAGAATAAAACAACAATGTTTATTTTACTCAAATATCTACATATAAATAGCAAAATCAGAGACACTGATTCGGAAGAGGAAGTGGTCTCTAAACTTTTTCCAGAGCTGTATATGACAGTTAAAAAAAAGTATCAACCCAAATATTTCCAGTTTCTTGTGAATTTAATTGTTAATTGTAGTGTGTTGATGCTGTTTTGAGCAGGAGAGAGTTGTTGTTAGTCTAGAGAGCATCGTTTACTTACTCTACAGACACTAGTTTGTTTAAGGTTTCAGGCCTATGACGCAGTTGGTAATCTTATGGGTCATTATTCATTATTCCTAACTTCTGTGAATTGTTAACCTTCAACTATGAATCAAACGAGTACAGGCAGTATGTGGATACCAGACTGCATTATGTGAATGATAGTTGGCCTTCTCTTTTTAGGTGTCGGCTCTAGGTTTTGTTTTAAGTTTTAATGGCCTTCACTGTTAAAGACAAGGATGATAACTCACGTAATAGATGTGAAAAAGCTTCTATCTCAAAATAAGAAACAAAATAGTGGTTTAGTGGTCTTGGCAGTGACCCTACTGTTGCTAATGGTATTCCTCAAAAGAAGGAAAAGTTATTACTCTTAGTTCATAAAGGCATAATGCACCGGTCACTGTTATCTACCAAGATGTTTTAATTATATACATGGAATTCGTAAGTATTATAATTTTTTAATGTTTTCTTTTCCTTTCAGACAGTAAATCACAGTACATTTACAGTAAGACATTAAGCTTTTTATTATTTGACTAAATCCTGCAACTTCGACATTAATCAGCATGCTCTGACTTTTCCCACCATGGAATAATCCCTGCCTTTTCAGAAACTATATTATAGGGTTCACATAAATTGGACCATGCTGGGCTGTGGACTTTTTTACATCAGGTTCAAATGATTAGATAGTGATAAGCTTATTCTTTGGGCCTTCATGACTTTAGTCAGGTGTTTTCTCACAGGGAATAATAAAGCCACATTGTAAGACTGTTTTAGATTGAACATAAGATTATTTGCTGTCTTTTTGTGGTTTATCTTTGCAGTTTCAGAAAATATTCTTAAAAGAGGTCAGCAGTACATAGACAAGTAGATCATTTGAGAATACTGTCACCACTTAAACACTTATTAATGTCTTCAATTATTGTACTCATAGATTTGAATAGTATTTTTAAGTGTGGCAAATATATTGAACAGTATTGTACAGGGGTTGGACAATGAAACTGTGGGAGGTTTCATGGCTAAATTGGACCAGCCTGGTGGTCAATCTTCAATAATTGCATATTGTACCAGTAAGAACAGGTTGTTTTGATTCATTTAGCAGGGTAAGAGCACAGTTTTGCTTAAAATATTGCATTGCACACAACATTATGGGTGACATACCAGAGTTCAAAAGAGGACAAATTGTTGGTGCACGTCTTGCTGGCGCATTTGTGACCAAGACAGCAATTCTTTGTGATGTATCAAGAGCCACGTTAACCAGGGTAATGTCAACATACCACCAAAAAGGACCAACCACATCCAACAGGATTAACTGTGGACGAAAGAGGAAGCTGTCTGAAAAAGATGTTCAGGTGCTAACCCGGATTTTATCTAAAAAACATAAAACCTCGGCTGCCCAAATCACGGCAGATTTCAATGTGCACCTAAACTCTCCTGTTTCCACCAGAACTGTCCTTCGGGACAATAAATTATTGTGGTCTAAAACCATTTGTTTCAGTTTCATTGTCCAACCCTGTATATTGTAAAGTTATAGTTTTCCAAATGACCCACATTTAGAGAGAATATATTTAAATTAAAATTAAGTAACACTTAATAAGTGCCTAGGCAGATATCATGCTAAAAGCAGACTATCCCATGCCTGTTAGCTGACTGCCTGAAGGGCCATCATGTCCAGTCTTGATATTAGAACATTCCACCAGCCCCTGCCATAGCTGTGACTGTGTGTTTCTAGTTCCTGCAACAGTTTGTGTGCTGTGAGCATGAGTGCTGTTTCTTGAGCTTACATCATGGTTTTGATCTAATGTGATCATGCATGACTGAAATGAACAGATGACAAACCTTATAGGTCAGTGATATCCCTAAATCACATCAGAGTTTTCTTCTGTTCACTCACCTGTCTAAGGAATAATTTATAGTTTGCCTACCTTCCATTTTATAGGACTTATTTTAATAGATATACGTAAGCATGTGTTTCATGTTTGTTAAAAAAAAATCCGGTTTCCCTTTCCTCTTTGTAGATTTTGGACTTGTATTCTAGAAAAGTGACACTTTACAACATTCACATTTAATGTTTTTTGTGCATTTAGAATTTTCCTTACATCATATTAGTGTAATTTCTAGCACAGTCATGTCTCTGAAAAATAATGAAGTGTTTGGGCAGAGACAATGTGATTCCCAGTTTGGCAGCTTGTTGTCTTAGAACTTAGAACAAGTGAAAGAATCTGAAAGTGAAAGTCTGTTATTTGACTACATATCATGGTCAAGGGTGGTTCTTTGTTTAATTAATTTAAGTTACAAAAGTACATTAAAAAGTACAGTACAGTAAAAATAAAAAATCTTTGAGTATATCAAAAGGTTGGATTATAAGAACCCACTTGTAAAGGGAAAAGACAGAAATGTAAGTGAAAATAAAGAACTGTTTCCAAAACTAGATTTAAAATGTTTGAAAAATTAACTATGGACAAATTTCCTTTCTAGGGGCACTAAGGGCATTTTAACACCTTAAAGTCTGTACAAACGTCAAAACTGAGGTCTGAGGGTTATCTGGTTAGATATGGGTTTACACTGTAGTTTAGTAAGAAGACTGAAGGTGCCAAATTCTGCCTCACCACCAGAATTCCAGGTTTACATCATGCAGCAGAATGCATATAACCATCAAATTAATTTTATTTTTGTTTATAAAGATGAATCAATTACAGTCACAGTAGATAGAGGAGTCAGAAGCTTAACATGATGTGCCTACACTGCTGTGACATGCAGTTGGATTTTGACACAACAGTCCTTTTTCTTCTTCTATTGTTTATTCGTGATATCTGTCCTCAGCTTCCTGTAATTGGTATGAAAGTCCAAACTAAACCAAAAAGTGTTTTATACTGCTAACGAACTAAACCAAACAAGGTATGTGTGAGAGCACACTGAAAGTGAGTTTCTTGAAAAGGAAGGAGGCTATAATAAAGGTGAGGTGTTAAAGCAGAAAATGAATTTCCGAAATATCTCATAATATATTTAGTTTATAGGGATTCTTTGTAATATTCTGTTAAATATATCAATTCTGCTTTCTTTCCTGGTGCTGGAAAATGAATATCTCGTACTTGTTCATGGCCCTCTTAACTGGAAATTAATTAAATGAAGCATGCTGTCTGACTTTTGCACAGTACTGTATAGTGAAGAACAAAGTGAGAGTAGACATTAGAGCTCAGCTTAGATAAGAAAAGAAAAGAAAATTGCTCATTCTCCCAATGCAGGAGAAGTTATGTAATGTGCTTTCAAACAGGGATCTTTAGTGGAAACTGCTGCAGCCTAAGTGAACCGGTTGTATTGAACTGCCGAGAAACCTGTATAAAGCTCAGTTTTCACCACAAATGGATTAAGCAATGCTTTTAAATGCTTCTAATTAGAACATATATTAATCAATATCTCAGAATACTTATAGCACTTTGACTATGGCCTCCATTATAGTGTTTTTCTTGGTCTTGGTTCTACAGAAGTCACACCCTAACAAGTTGTTCCTATAAAGAGGCAACTGTATTAGTTATTCACTATTTTGTGACTGTCAGGACCACTGAATGAGACTAATCAATGTAACTTACTTGTACTTAAGTCATATGTTGTCAAAATTGCTAGGGTAAACAATTTTTATTGTGGCTTTTTTAACCAAACATAACATTCAAACACATAACATGCAAAGATACAACACAAAACTAATTCACACATGCATTTAAACAGCACAATAAATAAATAAATAAATAAAAATAAAATCAGTAACATAAATGACAAAAATGACAGTTGCAGTGAAACACAAAAACACATTCATGGTGCTATTGTCGGCACCACCATGGAACACACTGACATCATACATCAATTTTCAAATAAAATTTTCCATAAAACCCCTAAATTGTCCCAGATCTCCCTAAATTGACGTGACTTCTTTTGATCAAATTCTGTTTTTATTTATGTTTTACACAATGAGTTGTAACTTAACCTAGTGTTTGATTTTTCCTGTAAATTGATGATATGGATATAGTTCCAAAGTGTTCACCCAGTAGTGAGTAAGATCAGTACTGTACTACAGTGCTGTTTGTATTGCTGTATTTCCACTGTGTGGAAAAGCAGTGTCACTATGGCTGCTGTTACCATAGGACATCTTACAGTCACAGTGCACTGAATAACCTGATGCATCTCTCTCTTTCTACAACTGTCTATAAGCCCTCTGTGATCTCCCCGCAGGGCTTACAGTAACAAGGCACTTTCTATGTAAAGCAAAGTGCTCATGTAGCCTATACTTCCTATTAAATATTTATGAGGTTGCATTTTGAATTTGAGTTGAATTCACTATTGAGTGTTGAATTCACTATTGAGTTCATTTGTTACAGCTGGTTTCAGTTTCCTTATATGTGAGGCCTTTCGTGTTTTTGAGAATACATGTATTTATAGGTTTGCAAGCTCTGTGGGTGATGTACTCGTTCCTCATCTGCTAATAGAATATTACTCAGAAGTAGTGATGGTTAGTAAGCAGCCTCACAACACTTTTTTACAGAGGTGTGAGTGGTTCTCATATGAGCAAGAGTCTTATGTCACTGATTATTTTATTATTTGCTGTTTTACAACCCTGGTAACATAGTCAACCCTCATAAAAGTCATCAGATTAGTCTGAATCATAGATGGAGCTTACATATATTGTTGAGGCAGTATTTTAATACCAAACTATGTGTTCTAAACAAAAATGTCAAAAAAGTCAATTGTTGTTATATCTTAGAAAATCCTGTTTTCCATGCTTCAATTTCTGGATTTTTTAAAATAAATATATAATGGTAGGTTTTTAGCCACACACTGCATTTATTATATATTTTTTGAAACATTTGCATTTTTTTTTGCCAAATTCTAGTAATGCTTTAATATTTCTTTATAGTATTGACTTTTATTAGCCACCCTAATGCAGATTTATGTATAACCCATAAAAGTGTTGACTGGTGCACTCTTACTCAAGCCTTAACCACTAAAATCTATGAACGCTTCCATTTCCTCACAGTTCATTCAGCTTTGCTCAGGGGTACATCAAAACAATTATTTCTTTCCCAATAAAACACAGTGTTTATACACAAACAATACTTTATTGTAAATGTGAATAGATTGTGAAATTGCATATTATCTTGGTCTAAACAAAACCGTGCAGTCCCAATATCACATTGCAGAGATTATGAGTTTCACTTCCTTTATGTAGCATCACCAATCATTCTCGGCATAAAACGCTTGTCTGTACTGGTTCTCTTGGTGGCATATTCCTGGCTGTTCAGCCTTTTGTGTTTTTATATGGCTTTGTGATGTTTGTATTATTAAGAGCTTTTTTTTTTGAGTTGTGTATTTCAAGGTCATTGTTCCCTGGTCTGGTCTAATGTGTGTGATTTCTCTATTGTGAGTGATCTTGAGTATGTTTTTGGTCTCGTTTTTGTCTTGAGTTTAAAATGTATTTGAGACTGTGGTTCTCAGTTCCTTGCAATGAAGCTTTTCTGCACTGGCAAAACACTGCTTTGTTCTTGCTACTGGTGTTGCACTGTTACTGCTTACATAAACTACAAGGAGAAAAATTTAACTATTTATATATTACATTAAAATCTCCTTACAGTGCATTTTGTGTCAGTTTGTCACTGTGTGTTAAATAAAAAAAAACAATAAAACATTCAAGTGCCATTTTAGTCCAGTGGCACTATTTAAATGTGTTCCCAGAAATTACATATCTATTAATCTCTTAAAAGGTGAATAAATGTAAAAAAAAAAAAAAGTGTTTATGTTATCGTTTATATACATTTAATAATAAGCAATTAACCTACTGTAAGTATAGACCAAACTGTGCAATTGTAAATAAGGGCTTATAAAATAACAAAAAATAACTAAATTTAAAGCAAAATATCGCCAAATTGTAAAACAAAATGGCACTTTTCCACATGGAAAGCTCACAAAATTAGCTATAAATCTGTTTATATATGTTAATGCAATATGTTAATGATATATCACATAATATTTCAAGTATGTGCAACAATATCACTGTCATCATAATCATTGTTTAAATGCATCTTTACGATAAATATTTATTTGACAAAAAGGCAAAAAACAAAAAGTTGTAAAAGATATTGAATTCTCTATATTCATTTTTTTCACATTTTAAATCCTTAGTAATCTTTCTCCAACGAAGATACAGCGCTGGAATCTGAGTACTCCAAAACATAACTAGAACTTCACCAGAAACAAACAAACAACAAAAATCACTTTGTACGCTTAGTATAAGACTCAATGTCAGTGCCAGTGCCTTGTGCATGGATGCTCACAAAGCAGACAGACTGCTCACTGACTGACAACAGCCCACTCCAATCTGCAGTGTTCACCCTGAGCTAAGAAACCTCTCTGAAGGCTTATTCTGTCTCCTCCCTATTGACTGACTGCTCTCAACCCTTCAAAGATCATCAAGGGTTAAGCCAAGCCTATTGATCTAGAGATGTGAGGTCATGCCTGGAACACAGATGCACAGATGCTCATCCAGTGTGACCTTGCTTTTTCACATTTGCTTTAAGAGAACATCTTCCCATGAAACATTCAGCACTCAAGCTCATTACTATGCTTTAAAGAGCCTGTGTCCTCGCTGTTTTGAGATCCATTTATGAAACTGAGCTTCAAAAACTACCTGTTCTGAATAAATTGATTCCTGATGTGATGAAAATGAAAGCATTAGACTAATGCATCATTTCCTATTCAGCCTGAAGCTGTTACTTGTGCATTCACGTTAAAGTACATTTGGACGTGAAGTGAAAAATCTAACTTATTATCGTGACAAACTGTATCACAGTATGTCATGGTTAATTAATACTGTAACATTATATTGAATGAATGAATATTGTGATATGCCAAAATGTAATATTACTGGTTCTGTTCTCTTCATTTGTTTGTATGGTGGTTAATTTTGCATTCATCTGTCTTTTTGTCCAATCAGTAATGCCAGCATTCCAAATGTGTTTTTAAGCAGCTTCGTTAGTAATTAGTACTGGCTCAGATTGACCTGATTGCTGGGCAATATGACCTTTAAATCAATATCGCCATTATTTTAACCTCCTACGAGGCCTTGACCTTTACATGGGCTATAAGTCTAGATGATACAAAACCTTTTTTTTCTCCACAGAAAAATAAGCTATTTACATTCTGATAACTTTGAGGGCTTTGGTGACTTCTTCAGGACACTTGGAGAAGCTGCTCTCTCTACTCCATTTAATAACTTCAGATCAGTTAGAGGAATCAGGAAAGCAGCAATTTTATGATTTTTATTCATAATATTTCAACAATACAGATTTACTTTAATATTTCTGAATATTTTATATTACAATTACAATTTTCAGTAACATTTCTTATTGAATGTGAAACTTGTTTGTGTAATGCTTGAATAGCAATTGCACAATTAATATCAGGCAGAAAATGGACAAAATAGCTGGCCTGTTAATTAAAGGAACAATAATTTTAATTGAGGATTATTTTAATGAACAACAGGGAAATTTTCAAAAACAATTTTGTACAAGTTGCTGAAATTGCTCAGTTAGATCAGTTTAAGTTCTCCTCCATGATGTTTTCTCGTCACAAACTGGAAAGAGAAGAGTCACAGGATTACACACGCAGCCACATATTTTAGGAGGACAAAGTGTAAACACACACAGTGGGAACATTATCAATTTATCAAATAATCAAAATGAATATCCCAAAAAATAATCTATATGGGCAAAAATACTGTCAGAATTTTGTAACTTTCAGCTCGATTGGCTGATCACCAATACTTGGAGCTTAGCGTATAAGCACAACTAAAACAAGTCATCCAGCGCAAAAAAATCATTATATTGAACATGTTTCCATCAAAAGCTTTCTTTCTAGCTTTCCGAATGTTGCTGCTATACTTTTGGTTGCGGTTCAATGTGGTCTGCGCTGTTGATAGGTCTGCTGTGTTGCTGCGCTAATAGCTACTCACTATATGAAAGGTAGTCAGAAACATTCTACTTATGAGTATGAATGAGTTTGAGTCAGACAAAAAACAAAGGCCAGACTGAGCACAGCTTACTGTTAATGACTATCTGCAGCAGTGTGCCAGTTCCTGTCAATCTTGGGGTTGAACAATGGACTGCAGCTTCCTGTGACTCCCACAGAGTTGCTGTAATCCCTAAATCCTGAATATGTTCTGCTGATCGATTATTTTATCTCTAACATTTTTTCGTTAAGTTTGGAGTTATCATAGCTGCATGTGGTCAGTTTCCCATTCTCAAATGATTAATTACACTATAGTTAAATTAAAATAAAGCAGTTTGTGGGTGTATAAGTGAGGCGTGACAGCTGTGAGGCATACTGCACCCCTACTTTTAGTATTCCTCTCTATTTGTGCATGAATAATGTGTGGACAGGCAGAAGCAGGGGAGGGGCAGTGAACCAGAATGGACCTTCCAAAAGCAGTCTATTGAGCTTAGACTTGTACTTGTCAAGGATGTGAAGTGACAACAAAGTGTTACAGTGCTCTTACTCTGACGCATCAAGATTTTTTATTCAGTGATCTATCAGTAGTAGTCAGGTGTGCATAAAACCCCTACTACTGAGCTGTGGAGCAGGGAACAGTAATCTTTAGAATGAGAATGCTCCATCCACTGTGTTTGGAATTATTTGGTGAGTTGGGGTAAGGTGGGGTGGTGATCACCCAAAATTCTGACCTCACTCACACTTTTTGTCACTGAATGCAATTAAAATCTCACAGAAATGCACCAAAAGCTAAAGTAGAAAGCATTCCCTAAAGAGTAGAGACTGTTACCCCAACAAACACATGATAAACTCTCCTTTTATTCCCTTAATTTCAGAACAAACAGTGAAGGAGCAGGTATCCCAGTACCCTGACATAAAGAGTAACATTTGCTCAAGTCTTCAAAAGTGCTTTTTAACGAAGGAGCAGCGTGTTGAATCAGAACAGACTCAGAACAGTGTTGTGTTTGCCATAGCTACACAACACACACAGGAGGATGACTCACTTGCATGTTGGCAGAGCAGATTGTGTGTGTTCACATTCAGAGTGGCGTTAAACCAGCAAGCATTCATTATTATTAATTTATATCAGAGTAATGACGTAGCATGACTGATGTTTTGGAGCATACCACTGTTATTTGTTTTCTTCTCTTCCGAAGCAGTTTGTGACACAAATACTATAAATATTACAGAAGTTTGACTGTTGTAATATGTCCATTAAGCTTAAATACAGTTACAAATTATTAAGCAGGGACATAAGCAGAAACAGCTATGTTTCAATGTCAAGCCCAAGTGATTACCTTTGCCTCTTTTCAACTAGAGCTGCTTTGTACTTCGTGCATGGCTAGGCATGTCACGATAACAATATTTTCTAGACGATGTATTGTCCCATAAATTATTGCGATAAACAATAATATTGTCATTCCCACTATAGAAAATGCTTTTTTCCTGCTTCTGGGCTCCCAAAGGAGCTTTAAGACAGTTTACCACAGTAATAATATACTATCATAATACTATTACACCATTTTACAGTTAAACTATTTTTTTATTATTAAGAGCAGACATTGGGCTAATAAAAATATGTTTTAATATCCTATATAACTAAAACAAATAAATTACAACTACCCTGGGATTTTTGGGTTCTGCACTAAATGTTAAACAGACCTTTATAACAAAATAAAGTAACAACATATAGATTAAAGTAACATTTACTTTAATTCAACTTTTTTGTTAAACTCTGGAAAGCCACTTGCAGATCGTCTTTTGTGATCATATATGTATATGCTATAAAGCACAAATAAGCTCAAAAACACAAGTGTCCATATGATCAAAGACACAGATAGCTCAGCAGACCAGGACTCTTGTTATAAATAACTGTCACACAAATCCTGAGTATGGAACACCAACAGGTTCACCATGTTGGGCTTAAGGCAGGATAATTGAGCTGGATGGCTGTGCTTTAAAAAAGATCTAAATAAGAATAAGAAACACCCATGAGTAATACCAAAGACAATACCAAAGACACACTGACAGGGCACACTGATAGGGCCCAAGGTCTTTGATATTTTCTGTGCTAGAAATATAAAGACCTCAGATCTTGTGGTACAAAGGTGATGCAAATGTGGTGCCAATCAGTGGAACCCTGCATCATTATACCCTCCCACCAAATGGTTTTGTGGACCCAAGTATGGTTAGCCGAGCGTACACAGAAAACCAGGCTCAGTGCTATAAGTTTTTTCCCTAGTTGTTTGGAGATTCTAGGATTTTTTAAGCTTCTAGGACTGGTGTTGGCATTTCCTCTACTATTAATCTTCTGTATTCTTCACGATCAGAAAGTGTTTGTTTTCCAAGGACAGTGTTATATTGTTTTTTTCAGCTCGCTTCCCACTTGGTTTCATTTTCAAACAAACAAAAGCATAAGCATTCAGC
The DNA here is from genome assembly GCF_023375975.1 of Astyanax mexicanus. Taxonomy (NCBI): domain Eukaryota; kingdom Metazoa; phylum Chordata; class Actinopteri; order Characiformes; family Acestrorhamphidae; genus Astyanax; species Astyanax mexicanus. The sequence goes on along the minus strand of NC_064408.1, from coordinate 69,852,670 downwards.
CAGACCAGAGGCCCATTGAAGAAAGACAGTGCTGCTCAGCTGTTAGAAGAGTGCTCCTTCTATTATTCCACATTTCCTGGCAGTGTTCATTTCTGACAGTGTGATAACGAAGCTGTGTTTACAGCCATCCCAAAGTCTCTGTCCCCTGATGGAGGGGGTTCCTGAAATACACTCAGTTAATGTGCACTCTGTGAATGTTGTAAGACCTTTCAAAAAGAGCCTGTGCTGACTACCACTTTCAAAGCTCCCTTATTAGAAGGGCTTCCTTTCTTTGGAAGTGCTAATTTATTATGCACAGGTAATGCCCCAGGGTGCTCCCGTAATTGTTTTCTCTCCAAAACAGCCATTAATGTGAGAGGCCGTTGTCACTCAAATTCTGAGCTGTGAATCGTAACCTACACAGAGGAATCGCTTTGTTTTGAAAATCCTTGCTTCAGTGAGCCGCATTCATTAGAGAGGCTGCCATGCTTTTGAATACGGGCTCTAATGAAATACGACATGATCACAGTTATCTAGTCTCGCAAATATGTGTGCTGTCTCACACTCGCGTACACACTCTGCAATGCTCAGAACATCGTAAAGCATAAAAAATGACTGGACAAACACCTCCAAGATGTGGGGGAGGGGGGCGTATTTGAAAATGCCTCTAAAGCAACAATTAGCTCTGACTCAGAGTGAATGACATGACTTTTCAAAAGCTTTTAAAGCTTTGTCAAATAGATCATTAGATGTAGAATACAGGCCCATGGAAAGTATACTGCCACTGCATTGTGAAACAGCAGAAACCCACATAAAAAGAAAAATGGTACCTATAACAATATTCCACTGAACGTGTTTGTTTCAGTAGGGATGCACCTACTGTATATGGAACTTCTGATCTATTGTTGAGAACCAGTAATTAGCATCTTCTTGTCACAGAACTAATGCCAGTAATTGTTGCGCGGGGGGTGCATTTTAAAGCTGATTCACACTGTAATCCAAATATGAAGTACACTGCACATAAAACAGACAGCTGTAGTTTACAGTAGCATAAAAGGTTTTTGCCCCCTTACAGATTTCTTTTGTTTTTGCATTTTTGTCAGATTATTAAACAAACTTGCAGTCAGACAAATATAATCTGAGTCAATAATAAAATCACTTTTTAAATTATATTAATGATCTAGCCCATTGTGAAAAAGTGTTTCACACTTTTCGCACTCTCCCAAAATTAGTTATATTTGAATTTGGTACCTTTATTATTTTTCATTAATCACTGATAAAAATAAAATCGAAAAAGATTTCACATTTGGCATCCCAAACCGCACATAAGTACACTAAACATAGACAACCTGGATTTAAAATAGAGCAGTAAATGATTTAGTAACTAGGGGTGTCACGATCTCGATATTTTATCGAAATCGAATCGAAATGAGGTCATGGTCTCGAGTATCGAAGTCAAAAAGAGGATTGACGATCCCTCCCGCGCGCGCTACGCAAATGGCACAGCGCGCTACGCAAATGGCGCGGCACCAACACAGCGCATCCTATTCATTTAAATAGAGAGCCGCTGCATGAGCGCAGCCCCGCCCTCAGTTCTGCTGTGTGAGAGACAGCTGCCTTTCAACCACGGAGGAGAAACTGAAAACGGATTTATAGAAATATAGACAGGGCTCTCAAGTTTTGAGTGTCGGCGGGAGTGTGATCACTGTTTTTTATCTGTCCAACGGGGGAGGGGGGGCGGGGGTTGGGCGCGCAGGTTTTGTATCTGTATCTAACGGAGGGGTGGGTGCGCGCAGGTGAGAGCGTGTGAACTCGCTGAAATGCGTGTGTCAGTGTGACTTGAGAACACTGACTATAGATCACAGTGAGGTGGATTAAAAATCTTAAACTTATAATTGACTACACCTGTTGCTTTCCATTGAATTAAAAAAACATCTTTCTCTCAGATAAAGTAAACACAAGCGTGTTTCTGACTAAAATAAAAGCTTTTCAGGAGAGATAAAAGTTATGTGTAAATATTTATAAGACAATACCTGACAAAATCTGTTTTAATGACGTTAATAAACATCACTGTGACAGCGCTAGTCACAGTTTCACCACATCACTTATCTAACCAGCCTGTACTGATTTCTGCCCCACAATAATGCTTTCAATAACCTCTAATAGCCTTTAATAGTCTTCAGTAGCCTTTAAAAGACTTACCTGGCGGCCGTGTGTGTCCACTAAACTCCGTAGTTATAAACATCCTGAGGTTAGCAGCGCGCTAACTGACCTGTTTATAATGTAATCCGAGCAGTGACTCCGTGTCGGCTGTTCTAACCTGCTGCTGTTAGCTGCTTGGGCTGAAAGATGAACTGTAGTGAGCTGTATTATCCGGTTAGTGGGGTTAAAACCTTTATTTGTTTACAGAAACAGTAAAAACGGACTGGCTGAGCCCTGTAGCCCGTGGCTGGGCTGTACTGTAGTAGTGACTGAGTGAAGAGAGCGGGGCTTGTGCTGCTGCTGCTAGTGGTTTGATGAAGAACTGCAGCTTCATGTAATGAGCAGTTTCACCAGCCATCCACACACAGCTCTGATAAACTGCTTGTTTTAATTGTGCACACTGTTGCTACCAAAAAAAGTCACTAGATGGCATTACCATATATATCTTAATAAATAATAATAATAATATTTATAATATTTATAATAATAATAATAATAAATATATTATTTAAATTTTATGAGGCATAAAATAATAACAAGAAAAAAAAACAAGAAAATCGAGAATCGAATCGAATCGTGACCCTCAAATCGAAAATGAAATCGAATCGAGGATTTAGAGAATCGTGACACCCCTATTAGTAACAGAATTCAACATAACTTTTTTCTTTTGCGAAATTTTGATAAACAAAAAAAATGTTTTTGTCCTTTTCATCTTAAAATCTAACAACAAACAGTGATAATACAGTCGCAGGACAGTCTTTATTTCAGAAAAGAAAATAATATTTTTTATATTTATATGCATCACAATTTGGGTTGATTTTAACATAAAGAGAAACCCCTGAAGCTCACCATTGACCATTTGAGAGTAACTATGGTCAGCTGTAGCCTGAACTTTAGAAAGCTGGGCTAAAGTGCAATGTAGAGCTTGTGTTTACTGCCATTTACAGATTAAATGGAGTTTGAATTATATTCTACTGGTGATCAACTGTGCTTTTCTTTCCTCATTCTGCGGGTTGACTGTGACTATTCCCACCGCTTGACCACCTACACAGGTTTATTGGCAAATCTTTTTATGTGTGGGTGATTGAGATATGTTAAGTTACATGAAAACATGAAAATAATGAAAACACCCACAGCCACAAGTGAACACACTGCTGTCAGACTTTGCAAGGAGATATATATATATATATATATATATATATATATATATATATATATATATATATATATATATATATATTACATTAGACATTAGATATACATAGATTTACAGTGAGACAGTAGTAGTACATAAAAATGTAATATATATATATATATATATATATATATATATATGTATATATATATATATATATATACATATATATATATATATATATATATATTACATTTTTATGTACTACTACTGTCTCACTGTAAATAAATACTACCATTGGCCACTGATATTACTATGCACCCTTAATGCGTAGTGTTATTCTATATTCCTTTTACTTCTAAAAAAAAAACATAAAATTAAAGCCATAACCATTTTCTAACCAGAGAGCTAAGCTGCAAAAAGGAGTGAAGTGTGTAGAGAGAAACAAGATCACAGCTTACACATAGGATAGCAAATTAAAACCCAGCATCAGAGAGGAGCCCACTGTGCAGCCTCATTACTGACTATTACAATTAGCCCAGCGGTGCAGCGCTTAGTCTAATAAACAACCACCCCGCCACTTTCAGCTACTGCTTTAGATACTACAGTGTGTCTGTGGTTAGCTATGTTGCTCTCAGCCAAACTCTGTCTCTTCACTCTCTAGCTGCTTTCTCTTTCTTAAATTCAAGAGTGTACATTTCATATGCAATAGTTAATTCATTTAAATTAAATACATTTAAATCCTTACTAATGAACCTTTTTTGACCTGAACTGTACTACAGTAAATCAGTGTTTCTGAATGTACTGAAGCTGCAAAGCCACTATTTCTACCTACCATAATGTTTGCCCATGTGCTGCTGATTTGTCCCAGTCATGTACAAAACAGACAGATTAGCGCAATCTCGGCTGGCTAGCAGATGGTGTTCTGGTGCAAATGTAATCCCCCGCGAAAGGGGAAAAAAAGCTTTTTTTATTGGTTGTTGTGTTTTCTCCTTGAAATGGATTTGCCAACACATCTAATTGGACTTTTATTTACAAATGCTTTAAGCATATCAGATACCAAGCTTTTTTTAAATCATTTATACTGTCAGAAGCAGAAAGGCATGAATGGGCTGTCTTTCCCCAAAATATAGTGCATAAGAACGCACTTGTAATGATGAAAATAAAACTCTGAATGAACTTTTTTCAGGTGTTTGTTTCTAGGCTTTTTACAATTAAACATTTTAAAATACCAATCAAAGTGGGTTTTAATCTATCGATATCCACATATTACTTCTCACAAAGTGCTATTAAGCTGTTGAGTTTCAGCCCTTTTCATGTCTTTAAAATTACATTAAAACACACTAGAGATTTTTTTCTTACATTTCTCTATGCAGGGGATGTGTACTTTATAGCACACATGTCTACTTATGTTGTAAATACATAGTGCACTGCTACCTTTGATTAAATAAATCAACCATACAACACTGCAGTATTGTATGTGACCACTCTTTATCAATTCTGTTACAGCTCAAATGGGGTCTGATTTGTTTAGTAATACCAAACCATAGAGCTCCCTCCATCATGCTTCACAGTTGGGATGAGATTTTCTCTATTTCTAGTCAGTTTGTCTAGCCACGGATTTTTCTACACCTAGGTCTAAAGCAATTCGCCACTTTTGAGGTGTCATGAAAATTGTTTGCATCAAGTTCACTTTAGTAGTCAGTGAGGAAACACCAGGGACTGGTGACAACTGCAATCAAGCTTTACCGATAACTGGCAATGAGTTTTTCACATCTCTTAGGAGGAATTCTTTCGAGAATTGTTTCATTTCAGACACTTTTTAGGGTTTTCGAGCATGAACGGCCTATTTAAGATCATGCCACAGCCTCTTAAGCAGACTTTGACTTAGTATGATGTTCTTTTTTCTGAAATTATGTATATAACAGGACACACACTGCCCAACAAGTTCCATCAGTTGTCTCATCATTCCACAGAATATAAGTCCTGGTGATCATCAAGGTGTTTGTTGGCAAATGTGAGATGGGCCTTTGTGTTGTTTTTGGTCTGCAGTGGTTTTTATCTTGAAATTTTCTCAATCATTTATTGCCCTGTCTCTTTCTTATACTTTTATATTTATTCAGGTTATCTTTATCTGATATTAAAGTTACTATATCAAAAAAACAAAATAAGTCTGTAAGAGGGCAAGTAGTTATGTTTATGTTTGTAGCTGCATGAGGTGGCGCGCTATACTGTTGTTATGTCTTTAATATTTCCCAGCAGTTCCTATGCATGGTTTTGTGTCAGCATCTGCATTGTCTACACAATAACACACACACACACACAAACGCACACACATTTTATCTTTGTAGAGGATGAGGAAAGGCCGTTAGCTTGCTGTCAGCTTGGCGCCAGCTCCTCTGGGCTGCTGCTGCAGGGTCATACAGACTGACCCTGTCACAGCCAGCCTGTCCCGCCATCCCGCTTGCAGGATGCTATGCTGAAATGTAGTGGTACTCGGACAAGTGAGTGCACTGGATAAACAGTCAGTACTGAGTGGATGAGCTGGTGGTAGTTAAACAGACAGAACATTGTTGTTGGTTCAGATTGTCGTCCCTTCTCTCCTTTTCCCCCCCTTTCTTTCTGTACAATAAGGTATCAGTCAGATACTGTTTCTTAGTAGTTCTGCAACTAATGATTATTTTGGTAGTCGATTAATCTGATTATTATTATTTATTTATTTTATCAGTCGAATAGTCAACGATTATGTCTGCCACATCCTTCATCTCTAAAAACGATAGAAACAACTAAACATGAGATTTATTTTAATCTGTTGTGTTTGGGCACTCGAAATGAACCATTTACCCACCTCCCATTGAGCTTCTGTCCCCAGCACTGTGTATTGCGGTACTGTTACAAATGAACGATTAGTTCAATTTAAATAATTGACATTTCCGATTATATTGACTTATCATTCCAGCCCTATTTCTTAGTGACATTGATTATAGGAAGGATCTGTTTTCTAAACCACTCTAAAATAATTTGCCTTAAAATGGTGCATAATCCTAAAAAAGAAAATTGGTGTGGACAACATCCAATATGATTAACAGTACTGAATCAGCACATAGTATCATCCGAATTGAGATCATATACAAGATTTGGTACAAAGAGAAAAAAGTTTGACAGGTGTATCCCTAAACCAAGCACTCCAATGGAAATCCCAAACATTAGGATTAGTCTGGCTGCCTCCTACGTTATGTGCTCCTGTGAAAACCAACTCAGAGCTAACCAAAAATAACACTGACTAAAGGAAGGAAGCCCTTGTGCTCTGTTGCTCCTTGCGGGAAGGAATGTTAACAAAAAGTTTCCGTTTGATATTCTAATGCTTTCGGAAATGTAAGCCTATACCTCCTCAGTAGGCTCTCTGCTAAATCGAGTTTGGGTTTTGGCTCAAAGACACGCTCCTAAAAATAGAATATGTGAACCTAGAAAAATATTTTGCATCATTATTGGGTTTGCCAGTTAAGTTTAAAATTAGATATTTTGGGGCTCTGAGTGGTCTAGCGGACTAAGGCAAAGGCTGCCACTTTGATCGGGAGATCGCTGGTTTAAATCCTGTTCATGCAACTTACCATCAGCTGCCAGAGCCCTGAAAGAGCACATTTGGCCTCTCCAGGCTCTCTCTAGGTGGGTAGATTGCACTCTTTCCCACATCCCTCCAAAGCGTGATGTCACTCAGCAAAGGGTGTCTGTGAGCTGATGTATCGGAACCGATACATTGCTGCGCTTTCCCCTGAGTGTGCTGTGATGCTACTTAGCAATGCTGCATCAGCAGCAGTTTGAAAAGAGGCGGAGTCTGACTTCACATGTATCGGAGGAGGCATGTGCTAGTCTTTACCCTCCTGGTGTTGGGGCATTACTAGTAATAGGGGGAGTCCTAATAGGTGGGTTGGGTAATTGGCCTTGTAAATTGGGGAGAAAATGGGATAAAAATTAGAAGATTTTAGAAAAGGTTTTGTCCTCAATCATGCTTTTTGCAGGTATTTGTTTTTTTACATGCTATTGATTGGTCCATACACCTGACTTATTCATTTTTCACTAATATTTTGTCCTTAACTATTATTAGTTATCAGAGCCCTCACACCACACTGTATTAAACATCACACAATTTTGGAGTCCCAACCAACAATTTTAAAACTCTTGTAAGAGATTCTAACAAACTGCTGCATTGCTCAAAATAAAAATGTACGCACCTCATATATTTGTGTATTGAAAAAACTTTTAATCTAGGCAGTAAGAATGAATGTACTCTAAAAACAGTTATGTTAGAATAAAATGCAAGTAATAATTAAAAAGGCTTAAATGTAATGCTGGTGGGTTTGATGCTACGGGTAAATCTGGTGCCAAACCTATATACTTCTAGCTCAAAATATATTAAATATTAATGGCAAAAACTGAAACACTTGATTTGTTTTAGCGCACCAATGTTTATTTGTATTTGTTCATATCATGCGTGTATGCAACAGAATCAAATTGTTGGCCAGCCGAATGCATCCATAGCGCTTCTATCTTGCCCTCTTCAGAAAAACTGAAACATGACTGAGCAAATAGGTAAAGCAGGAGCTGCACAGAGGTGGTGGTATTGAGAGTTCCAGCTTCTCTCCTCTCCTAACTGATCCTTTCTCCATTGTGTTCTCTATAATGGCCCTGCTCTATTGTTCTTCTCTTGATGCAGTGCACTGTATAACTACGCTGCTGTTGGACAATGCTACAGCGGTGTATGAAGCTAATCTGATCTCCATAGCCACAATTCTGAAGGGCTTGCAAGGCTCACAAGAGCAAAGCTCTAGAGGAAAGAGCATAAGTCACTTTTTCCCCCGATGGGAACACCATACTGAGAAGCTGCATCAGCTTTTTCCTTGGATCTGAGGCGAGGGCCTAATCTTACAGCCTTCCATCTTAACCCTTGGCTTTGCTATGGATAATCTGTATCTTCCTAACAAAGCCACTAAGACTACACTGGGGCCTCTATGTGTATCTGTAGTTTTTAAAAGCCTTCAGCTGTCACAGGTCTTTTCATTCCTGCTCATTCTTTTTTTATTAACATCAGTCATCTTATTGTTTTTCTTTTTCTGTATCTTTAGCTTTTATTTCTAAGATTCAAGAACATAACAGAGCACTGTCGACTACCGACTGTACTAGTCTCTTGATGGCCACCCACAGAGTTCACTGAAAGATCAGAATAAAGAAATACTGTAAGCAGTGCTGGAGTGAGGTTTTTACTTTACATCTAGCCTTTTCATTCATGTAATTCCTGTATCCTCTTACTGTAAATCTTCTCTAAGTCCTATAGACTTTAGAGGAAGAGTGATTAGCTGGAGCGCATTAGCGTTAGCACAGTGTCAACTAATGCACCGACTAAGTTAATACCCTACTGTAAGTCAATTGCACGACAGTGTCAGCCGCTGTGTGATACACGTATTACTCTTTATAATTATGACTACAGAAATGCTGGTGGTTTCTGTATGAGCAATCTCATGTGTCCCTTGAGATTGTTCACACAAGGATCTGACCACATTACATAGCTGACCTGAGGGTCATATGGGCTGATGGCATCTGCTTTGTTGTTACCTGATCAGCTGTTGACACCAGGTCACTCTGATAATGCAGCCAAGGACGCTCATCACACTGAGTTCTTTGTGTTTGTGGCTTCCATTTCCAGGCAATACTGGCAACTCAATTCAATCAGCGTATCTTTCAGAGGGTATACTGCAAACACAAGACACATTTTCCTATCCTAGTAAATTAAAAGATCACAGACACAGGAAAATGATAAATGTATCAGCTACATCAGTTTTAATGCACTGATACCTTTATTAGAGGTGGGACCAAATATTGATAATGTGATATATTGTGATACATTAAGATGTTAAGATTTTTTTTTTTACTGTCAGACAAAAAATCTTGTATCTTCAATTTGCCAGCTTTACAGGAGACAGAAAAAAACTTCTGAATTTCAGTGGAAGACAATGTAATGTATTTTATTCCAAGTCATTTCTATCAGTTCATTCATCATTAACTTCTGATACAATATAAGAACAACAGCCAAATTTACATTATGTCAAAATGTGAAAAACAGCAAAGTCTTAAAGTAATATTAGGTCATTCATTATGACATTATCACACAATATAAGAGATAGCTGATGGTTTCAAAATCCGTCAAATAAATTAAAACAACAAAAAAATGTGATAGAATCTTTTTTGAGGTGTTGATGTCATTCAGTGTTAGCCATCTTCACCAATACCTGTTGTTTAGTGATTAACAGTATAATTAAACTAATTTCAGAATCACTGTTGTTTAGTGATTAACAGTATAATTCAAACTGATTTCAGAATGGTTGCTGTAAACAACCTCCATGTAAACTACCTCTTCATAACTGAAGTGCATTGTGGATGTCATAGTCTTTACTCTCGCTCTGTTGACATTGAAATGTGATTGTAAAATCAATCTATCACTGTGCCACCGTTCTCTGCCTCTCCGTTTCTGATGATGTGGATGAGTAAGCAGTGCTGGGTTCCTCTTCAGCCTGGGCTGATGGAGAGGGTGGAACGTAGGCTTGAGAGTGAGTGGTGTGATAATTGAGGGAGTGATGCATATGCAGTAGCATGTATCGCACTTACACACGAATATGCTCATCTGCCCGGAGCAGAGCGGGTGGCAGCCTGTGTCACATTCTCCTCTCTTTCATCTCTGCTAACAGATTTCCAGAGTTTCACACTCACTGACCAGACTGGCTTGTTATGGATACTCGCTAATCTTTGTCTAAAACTGGTGAATTCACAGGACTACACTACTCAAACACTACTACTGACAGTAAACAGCATGTCTTTAAATTAATTGTTTTGTTTCTTCAATATTCAGTACAGCATTTTTACACCAATAGTTGCCAAAGCTGATGCCCATTAAAACCAAAATTGTGTAAAGTCGCTGTATCAACTGCTAGTGTAGTGTAGTGTATGACACCATTGCTCCCTATTGAGTAGGACTGTGTATTGCCATGAACCTGCTAGTATGATATATCTATAACAATGCCGGGTTTAAGATGTTTTATATATATATAGATATACAGTATGTTGTGATACAGTAAGTAATACAATATGTTATTTTATTTTATCACTTAGTATTAAACCACATACACAACATGTAGTTTTTATGCAAACAGAATAATGGGATCTGAAGATGCTGTTAACAATATTTGCTTGTAAACTATGAATTAAAAATCTATATTTTTGAGACTATATAGAGAATACATGGGTCATTCCACTGAATGGGTGCCATTTGATCGTTGTAACTTATCCAAATTAAACTAAATTATATATCTTTTTTCAACTCTGAGTCTAATAACACATATATTTAACTATTCAAAACATGTACTGGTCAATCCCAGGCAGCTTTACTTAATTTTTTACAAGGTCTCTAAGCCAAAGATTACCAAAACTCATGTGACATTTAAAAAGTCCTCTATTTTTTTTTATTTCCCACAGGAAAGTTGGTATTTTAAAGAAATGGTTGACTGCATGTTCAAATAATTGATATTTATGACAAAAACTATATATCACTATATATGCATGCACATTGTATTTTTCTAAAATATTCAAAGCCATATTTATCTTTTTATGAAGACCCAAACCTGAAATTGATAAAATGTATTATCGTGCAATTTATTAGACAAATGGATAAATGATGAACCAAACCGAATTGGAAAAAGTTGGTTTATATTTTTACTGAAATTCACATCAATAAATCAATAAACCAGGGGACTGTACTCACTCCTGTTACTGACATTCACTCCTGTTACTGGCACTCACTCCTGTTACTGGCACTCACTCTTATTAAGTCATGGCCACACCTTAGAATTTCATTCCCACATGTTAGTAAGTTGTGGTCATGCATTTGTTTTTAATGTGATGTCACCTTAGGGGCTTCGTAGTTCAGTTTAAAGTGAAAATCAATTAAAGTATTTAAATGTTTGGGCTGTTTCTAGCTTATGACGTCCAACGCCTGGGACGTCCTTTCTGGCTACGTCTCCTTCAGGCAGGGGTTGCCCGAGCTCAGCGTGAGATGTGGTTGGTTAACCAGTGGCACCCTCTAATTCTCTCCACTGGAGCCCTGTACCTCTCAGCAACTCTGGATTTAAAAATAGCATCCCAGTGGTGCTCCTCTACCCAGTGTATGTAGGGCAGTGGAGAGCTAGAGGAGCAGACTGGCTGCTGGAGTGGAGTGGTGTTTTGCAGCAATCCTCATACAGAGCAAACCCTGGCCTCCAGTGACAAATCATTACTGTGCAAAGCCACCGATCATACAACAGACCTTGTTTTCTGTAGCAGCACATGGGTTTTAATGCACACTCATCACCTCATTTCTGTCCTTCTTCTGCTCTGATTTTCGGTCAATGCTTTTCACATACTCAGACAACACAGACACAGTGTTGTCATTGAATACAGATCTGTAACAACATATTTAAAACTAAATCTGTATCAAATTACTAGCATTCCTGAAGAGAATCCTGAAGCAAAATATAAACAGCTAAACATATTTCTTACATATTTAATATTCTTGTAAATATTGTAAATATACATACTGTTATTTATGACACTTGTACGCCTCGTTGTTTTGGACATAGGTATGCCATGTAATATTATGTTAAAAACGCAAGTAAATAAATAAATATATATATATAAGCTATGACTTAAAATTGTGTAATAACCAAACATTTGGTTTGTTGACTGAGGGAAACACTATGCCATAGAGGGTTAATTGATTTCTCAGTGCTGTGTAATATACCAGTATTTAAAGAACAAACTCTAACAAAGCAAAAAATAATAATCAGCCACATGGATATTACACCAACACTAACTAACAGGTGAAGGGTGTCAGTGTATATATTTCTTAATGATGATTATAGAAAACACTGCCTTCACTTAGATCTTTTTCAGATTTATTGTCTGAGCTCCAGAATGCCTGTCCTATTGCCTTTAGAGAAAAGTAAATTCTCATGGTTTCCATGCTGCAGTAATTGCCACTGTGGCTGTTGGAGTGTGTTATTTAGACATATGTGGGCAGATGAGCTGATGTCTCAGCAGATCTGCTTGTCATTGGCAGTGTCAGAAACTCAGTGCAGAGCTGCAAAAAAGGAGGAATAAAGCTCTTGATGGATAAGCCTACATCTAGACCTAATGTCCTGTGTGGGTCTGTGTTTGTGTTTGTTATATACATATATTATGTCCACTTAATGTTCCCCGAATTTTGAGAAGGTATTTTAGACCATTGTTCAGTGCAGATGTGTTTTATTTCAATACTTCCAGAATGCACAGCCCCTTGAACTCATGTCACAGCATCTCAATGGAGTTTAGGTCAGAAATCTGATTTGGATATACCAAAGACTTGTTGTGACGTTTTGTAAAGCAGTGGCTTCTTTTGTGTTGTCAATTTAAAAATATATATATATATATTTTTTAAATATAATTATCATATCAAGACAGGGGTTAGCTTACTTTTTCTAGCCTGCAATGTGGATGTTTACTCTCACTTTGTGCAAAAACTGCTATTTTTCTATTTTTTTTATTCTGATAACAGTTTTATCACATAATTTATAAGCGTTCATTGTTCTATATACAGTATATACACCTATGTATACTATATATGTGTATGTGTGTGAGATGAGGGGGCGGGGGGTGTTGTGTGATGGGTGGTTGTGTGTCTTTGTTGTGGCACTGAGCTAGCACTTTGTCCAGCCCTTGTATGACACCACTGCAGTCAACCTGCAGACAAACGTGAGCAGGGGGAAAACGTGCATCTGCCAGAAATAGCCACGCCATCAGAGAGAGGGAGAGACAGAGAGAGAGAGACAGACAGAAATCTGATGAAGTGAGGAGAACGAACAGGAAGAGGGCGAGGGTGCCGTCACTGACTGCTGCCAAGAGCTGTCACTGCCACGCCCCGGCTAAAGCACACTGGAGTGCACAGCGGCCACCTGAAGCTCAAGCACACACCCGCACACATGCGCGCACACACACACAAAATCTGTCTCTGTCTCACACACAGACTCACACATACAGGTCAAACTCACTAGCGTGTGCTCAAGGGCACTTTCAGTATGGGGCTTTGTGAAGCAGATGAGAAATGTGTTATCTATACGCGGTCACCAGTAGAGGTCAAAGTGCCGAGTCTGTGCCCGGGATGATGCATTGGCAAAATCAATGACCAAATAGCCCCCAGGATCATGTTACTCCCACAGGGAACAGAAGCCTAAGTGTTTCAGTAAGTGCTGCGGTATGGCCTCTATAGAAACTGTACTGTGATCTGTGATGGTAGCATAATGTCAGACCTATGGATTACGTCTTTTAGCAGAGTATTAGTTATGGACATTTTCAAAATTGATCAGTTTTTAAGCAGTCATTACATTAGTATTTAAAGTTTGTCACTTTAATTTACCACCAATTTTATGTAAATACAAAATGATTTTTAGATGTTACAGCAGTTGACTATATGTAATATGTAATATGTTTGATAACATTTTAAAAAACATTCAAATTAGTGATCAACTCATAAAATTTAATTACTATTTAAATGGCTTGTCTTTGTTCAAGCAAAACTAAGTTTCTGGATGTATCCACCCAGAAGAGAAACTGGGATGGGAGTGGGCGTGGCTTTTGATATGCACACACCCACAAGCTAAAAAACATGTTCGGTTGGAAATTCTCCAGCCTAAGTTTTTTTTTTTTTGAAACCCAGTAATGGTTAAATACATACCCATAAATAATTGACAGAAAACATGTTGGTCAGGACAGAATTTGTTGTAGCAGTATTGCGGCAAGTTATTTTATTTTATGTCTAAATTAGGCCTGCCATAATAAATGGTCTTAATGGACAATATACTATATAGTCCCAGTAATTATTAGGAGAAACAATTTTATCATAGTTTTAGTTTAAATATGAGCTAAAAATATTTGTGTATGGTGTGAAAGACAACAGATAAAACTGTAAAACTGTGTTCTACGTTAGTATGATTAAGCTTTTTGATTCAATATGTGTTTTTACCTGTAGCATCTATTTGTTGCAGACTGTAATGACGTAGGGTGCACCATATCACACCTATTCACCTATTACCATAATAAGACTTACCTGTGTCCAGTCCTCTCCTTAAGGAGACAAAGTCTACTAATACTACTGGTTGCTCATAGTTTTTACTTACCTGGAAAAGTCCATCCTTGTAAAAGAGAAGGGGGATTTAAACCGGTAAAAAAGAGAGAAGTAATATTAATGTGTATATGTGTATACACATAAATATATGTATTTTAATTATAACCTGCATGTGATTCAGAAAGTTGCACCTGTGAATATGTGATATTTGTATTATTGTTCCATATTTTTTTGGACTATAAGGCGCACGTCAAATCCTTTTATTTTCCCAAAAATCATCAGTGCGCCTTATGTATGAATTTTACCAGTCAGGTTGTAAGGAGCAGTAAAGCCACTCTGCTGAAGTACAGCATTATACAGGAGTTTCAGTTTAGTTCTCCAACAATATTAGCTTTAGCTGCTAAACTCACAAAGCGCTAGCTCTGTGCCTGCTAAGAGGTGAGTAGTATTGGCCTGTAGCCTGCTGCTAACCCGGGCTAGCAGCATTAGCAGCTAACACACAGTGCTAGCTCTTTTGCTCTTCAGAGGTGAGTATATCAGACTGTAGTCTGCGTGTTCACTGTGGTAAAACAACCTATGTGGGATGAACCACTAGCTTATATCGCCCTGGCTTACCGGAACACTCAGGGTTCCTCAATGTAGCCCTGTCAGGCAGCATTAGCAGATAACTGATAAACTGGAAATCTAAGCTTACTGTAAATAAATGGAAGTGCTTTACTCACCCAAATAAACAGTTTTCTGCAGAGAAATCTGTGTAGAATAACACCCAGTGCTCCTTTGACTTGTCTGACTAGTCTGAAATGTTTTTTTTTTTTTTTTTTTTTTAAGAATTCATATTTTGTTCACTTAACTTAGCTTAGCTTTACAGGTCTCACCGCTGAATTTAGAAAGAAAATATGGCAACACCCCTGTTCCTACTACTAGTTATTAGTGTTGCACCCTTATAATCCGCTGCGCCTTATAGTGCGAAAAATAAGGTAAATGTAATTTTTTATGTGTAGTGATCTGTATCAGCCCCATTGCTTTACCCATGTCAGGGCATTGGTATGCATATCCTTACTGTTCGCCCATGCAAAGCAAATGTAGGTTTTAGCCAATAAAAGGCATTAAAAGCACAATAATCAATTTACAAATGTCATAAATTTAAATATGGTGTGGGTATGGTGTCGCTGCATGTCCTCCGCAGTGGATGTGTGTGTTCTGATGCCCGTGTGTGTGGGTTTCTGTGTGGGATCTGCTTGGAACAATACTTGTCTGTCTTCCCACAGCTTCACACAGTCTGTGTTAGCGCTGCATGAATAAGCAGGTCCCCTTCTCTCTATACCATCTTTCAGTTCCTGTTTCCCACACTGACACATTCATATGTGACAACTTACATTAAAAATAAAAAAAAGGCCAAAAATGCAAATATTGCATTTTTTCTTTCAAAAATAAGACTGTGGACACAACAATAGCTTTTAATTTGTATTCTTGTCATTCTTATTGAGAGCCCTGTACGTAACTAGAAAATTGTCAGAAAAGTTTAGATGCAGCTTTTATGTTTAAAAATAAACTTTTTTTTTCACCTTTCACAGATAAACTGGATACAGACTTTCTGAAGAAGAACCTCGGTGACATGGGTGACCCATACACATCCCTCCTGTCCAGTCAGAGTTACTCCTCCCAGCAGGACACCTCCTACTTCTCAGGATACCTAGGCAGAGGGGAGCAGAAGCAACCAATGGGTGTAGATGACTTCCTCAGTCTGGAGTCCCAGTCTGCCATGTTCAGCTCAGACTCGGGCATTGAGATGACCCCGAGCACCGAGCTGGGCTACAGTTCTCACAAGCCTTCTGATTCCACCTGCAGCTACATGGACATCAGTAGCAGGGAGAAGCCCCAGCAGCCTGAGGAAGAATGGGGGATAAGAAACGTCTCACAACGTTCCCCACTGACCAGCCTGGGGGGAGAGTTCTACCTGGAGAAGAGCCCTTCCCCAGTTGAGGTGGAGACTCTGGGTCCTGCAGCAGCACTGGATTCACAGACCTTCCCCTTTGTTGAGGAGCCTTCAGATGATGAGCTGAGCGACTATCAGCCCTACCGTTCTCCAGGGGCTGAAGGCAACGCTAGCCCCGTCAAGATCACGTTGACTGAGATGCCACCATCTTCGACCTCGCCCACTCAGCACACCCCTCCGGTCACAGTGTCAGAGAAAGAGAGCATCCTGAGCCTGGGGCTGCAGGGAGTGCCCACCGTCACACTGTCTGAGCCAGAGGATGAAAGTCCTGGCTCCTCCACACCACCTCTCACAGGTGAGCACAAAGAGCCCATCAAATGCCCACTTCCAATTTTTAGGAACTCTTAACTCTATTGAAAAAAACTGTTTTTTTTTTTTTACCTTATTCAGTTAAACATTTAAAGTTACAAACCGTTTCATGCATTGGAAAGTTTTTTTTTAAAAACAGACAAATTCAGTCTAAAATGAAGCACAAAAATACTTAAATTATCTTATGCAAAGACTACTGTCACTTCGATGCCTTTTGCATATGCTCATATTTGTAAAATATGTTTAAAGTTATCTATCATGTCCTTGAGAGCATGGAGGCTAAAGCATAAGTGGGCTTGGGGTGTAGTGAAACATAACAAATGCAAACTTTTGTTGAATAGCACACCTCCATTCACTACCAGCATTTCAAAAACACAGCGCTTTTAGCCGATGTTCCCAACAGTCTTAAAATGCTAGTGATAGGGGCATAGCATTGCCCATGCAAAGAAATCACTATTTTTAAACCATTTTGTGAGTTATAAGTCGAAAGTACCTTCACACTTCATTGATAGAAGGGCCCTGATAAGGGAACAGATTGACATGGAAATCAAATATAATTAATTTTATATTATTCCCACATATTCGTTTGTGCTCTTCAATCAACTTATTGTGACTTTATTTTAAGATGGCACACCCAGAGAACTACCTCAAGATACTGAGGTCTGTACACTTTTAAAGTTCTCAGTTACTCATTTTAAATACTAGGGCCCTCGGAATTCTACCAGTGAAGTGTGGATCTACTTTGATAGGTCTGTTAGCTGATGTATCAGAACCCAGTCCTCCGAGCATGCTAACTACTCGGCAATGCTACAGGCAGTGTGTGCTAGTCTTCACTCTCCTGGTGTTAGGACATTACTAGTGATAGGGGGAGTCCTAATGAGTGCCTTAGGAAATGGGCATTGTACATTGGGGAGAAAATAGAACAGAAATTAGAAATAAAATTATTTAAAACTAAAACCTCAAAAGCAAACGAATGGATTCTTGCAAACATGACCATGCTGAAAGGGCATGCCCATAAATCAGTTTAGAAATAATTCCCTCTGACCACAGTGGGTGTTCTTTTTCTCAGTAACTCACCAGTGAAACAGATGCTCACGGAAAAGGAAATTTGTAATATTAAAAGTATTAATGAATACTTCCTCCACTCCTGGTGCAAACATACAAAATAATGTTCTTTAGTTATATGACATAAAACAGTTATATGTCTATATTATCACCTTAAATGCTTTCATGTAATTGTGAATTACTGCGATACCGTGAGAACATTTTCTGAGATGGTTATCGTACCATGAAAATCAAATACGTTTGCTACCCTAGTCTAGAACAGTTTGAGCTTTATGCAGAGAAAAAATATGGTTATAGTTGGATTAGATTCTTAGTGTGCAGGAGGTGTGTGTTAGTCTTTTTCTGGTCCTGTCTGTGTGCTGTTGGGCCAAGGCCAAAACACAGTCTGTTTGAATTACTTATTCCACACATGCTCACTCAGAGGGGCATCTTAGCACAGCAGATGGCCATAGCAATTGCAGACGCTGTGCTGTACCTGAAGCAAAACCTGACCTCTGTCTCACCATGTTGTTCTTTCTGTCTATCTCTGTTTATTAAAGAGTCAGACTCTCCGTCTGATCCTGTGATTTATGCCAGTGAGGTGAAGACTGTGAGCTCCACTCAGGAGAAGATTCTGGAGTCTTCTCAAGCACCCTTTCAGAATTCCTCTAAGCAGAGTCCTTCAGTGGAACCTAAAATCAGCTCAACCTTTCCCTTATATGCTAAGGATGCTGATGCCAGTGGTGGAGAATCTGGCGACTCAGAGATTGAGCTTGTGTCTGAAGAACCTAGCCCACAGGCTCCAAGCTCTGGCTACATGAGCTTCAGCAAAAGTCTAACCACCACCACCACTACTCCTTCAGCACCTGCTTCTGTTCAAGCTACTGCTCCAGCCTCTGCCCCTGCTCCTGCTCCTGCCCCAGCCCCTGCTCCAGCCACTGCAACAATTCCCAGCCCGGCTATGCAGTACAGCATCCTGCGGGAAGAGCGTGAGGCCGAACTTGACAGCGAGCTGGCCCTGGAGTCCTGTGGAGAAGAAAGCCCCAAAAGATTCCCCCTGGACTCCACCACCACCAAGCCAGGCAAGACCGATCCACATCCACCCAAACCTTCTTCTCCTGTGGTCACCCCCACAGCTACTCCCCCTGTGAGCCCCGCCCCTCCTCCTGCAGCCCCCACCACAAATATACCTCCAAAAGAGAAGAGCCCAGTTGTGGAGGAGAAGCCCAAGCCCAGCAGCAGCAGTCCCTCAGCGCCCAGCTCAGTCTTGCCGGAGCTGAAGGTAGAGCAGCCAACTGAGGAGAAGCTTAGTGAGAGAAGACGGTCCAGTCAGAGCCGTCGTGGCTCTGAAAGGCATTCCGCACCACCTGCCATCTTCCAGGGCCTGACCAGAGAGAAAGGTAAGGCATTTTTCAATTAGAATTCATAACAGTGCCGTATCTTACAGACTATAAGGCACATTTTAAGCTACAACAGTAAGGATCAAGGGTGTCACCATGTTAGATTTCCAATATTTTCAAGAGCGTGGTTAGCAGCAGTACTAGCAGCGGTTAGTGCTCATAAATGCCACCCAACAGCACTACACTGGGTGTACATGAAGCCTGGGTGCTATCAGCTTGCAGTTCGTCCCACGTAGTTTGTTTTAACACAATAAACATGGAGACTACAGTCAGATATACTCACTTCTAAACGGTAAAAGAGTTAGCGCTGTGGTTAGCGGCTAATACTAATACTTTTCCAGCCTCTGTGCGGGAGAAACTTCACTGAAACTCCTTTATAACAATTTATAACACCGACTTCAGCTGAGTGGCTTTACTACTCCTTAATACCTGACTGGCAAAATTGAGGCATACATGAGGCACACTGTATTATAAGGTGCACTGACGATTTTTGGGAAAATTTGGATTTAAAAAGGAATTTTATGTGCTTCTTATAGTGCAAAAAACATGGTATATCATTTACCAGTGTAAAACAATAAAAACAATACAGTGGAAAAATTTAAGCAACATTTTCACTTAAAATATTGAAATAATTACCAGCAGTAGTCTCATTGGTTAGGTTTGATTACAATTTGGATAGGACACGAAGGTGCCACCACCACCAGTGGACTGGAGAGCCCAAGCTCCTCCATGTCACTGATGTCCAGCTCAGAAAAGCCCCCTGTAAGCATGCAGTGATTTTTTTCGTCTCCACCACACACACTGGTACACGGACTGCAGTTGCTTGTCAAGCCAGGGTCAAGCTGGCAGCCTTTTATTGTACTCCTCTACCAGACTGCCTCGGAAACGTGGCCAGTCCATGTAGAGTTTAGCTGGAGCTCACCTGCAAACCTTGATCATATCATGATCACCAGACGAGGAAGGCTCACTACGAGCACTAGCAGACCACGTCATCTTCCTAATCATCCACCTCATCACCCTTTGCAGCAAATAACTGCTGCTCGAATGGTGGTAATCATATGGGGGACTCTACCTCTACCCATTATATCTGCCCATTTTGTAGTGTATGTTTCATCTTTAAAGGTAGCAGCAATGTGCAGACAGGCTCTAAACAGAGTACTTCTTTATGTTTTGGGAAAGCCACTACACAATAGGGCTGCACAATATATCATTTAAGCTTTGTTATCACAATGAGAGCAAGTGCAATATTTATGTTGAAGGATGTCCGGTGTCACATATAGCAAATTCAACCAAACAAATTGATTTTTTTTTGCTACTTGATACAAAAAGTTATTCTCTTGTTCCATAAATTGATTAGATTTAATAGATGTCTGCCATACATTATGTATTTCTTAGATATAGATATAGAGCTGGCAATATGATCAGAGGATTGCTAGTTTGAATTCCAGGTCATTATGCTTGCTGGAGCCTGAGAGAGCACAATTGTCCCTGTTCTCTCTGGGTGGATAGATGGCGCTCTCTCCCCTCATCATTCCTAATGTGATGTTAGCGAGCACTCTCTGTCGTCTCTGTTAGCTAATATACCAAGTGCTCTGACTACCTGGTGATGTTGTATCAGCAGAAGTTTGCAAAGAAGTGGTGGATAGCTTTAAATGTATCAGATGAGGCAAAGTCTTAACCTTCTTGGTGTTGGTGAATTCTAGTGATGTGGGAGAACTAATTGGCCTCTTAAATTTGGGAGAAAAAGGATAAAGTTGCTGTATTCATTAATATTGCAATATGTATCAATAAGGTACAATCTTGCTGTGGCGTGTTAGCTGAGCAACAGGCAATAGTGGTGGAACATTACCTGGCAGGTACAGCTGTTTTTATAGGGCTAGATGGCCTTAAAGCATTAGCTAGAGTGGATAGATCGCCTCAACGTGTTAGCTGAGGGAATGCATTATTTAAAAGACCATAGCTCTGCATAACCCGTTCGCTATAAATGGTGCCTTCAGCAGTAGATAGGACCACCAAACTCCCACGTTCAGTGATAAACACCAAATGGGTTTGTCTAGAAGTCAGTTAAGTAATGTGCTACTAGGAGTGCATCAAATGCGCTACAAAGTTCCATGTCACAAAGTCAACCAGTACAAAGTATGAGAATTAAAGTATTTTTTTCCTTAATGAGGTAGTGTAAAGACCTTCTGAAATATTAAGCACCACAAACTTCACTTAAACAGAACAGACCCCATATTTTGAAGCAATTAGTCATTTTAAATACATAATTTTTTGATGAACTGCTTAAACACAGTAATATGTATAAACATCACCTACATATTTGTCCTGTCATTTAAACAGATTAATTGTTTTCTACATTTTACACCCTTGTTTGATTAGAGTTTCTGTGTTTACTTTGGTGAACTGGTGAACATACAGCCCAACATTCCTGCCCCTTGTGACTTTCTTATTCATTGTTATGTAGCACTTATCTAATGCTTAGAGGCCTGTAAGACCCTAAAAATAAACTTGGAGTGGCTGTGGCAAAGTGGCCACTCCCTGCTCCAGGGGGAAAACCATGCAAAGACGTGATTTTGGCAAGGGGTACAGGAAGGAACCTTTGAATGCTCTCAGCCTTGAGGGCAAACCCATCCTGCTGTGGACCGTCCTGCTGACTTTTTATTAGTCGCAAAATACAAAACTGTATAGCGTAATGACTATTTTAGTGTCGTCACAATATAAGATAAAATCCATATGTTACCAATACATTGGCATTTTATTAGGCCAGTAAAAATAAAACATGTGGATGCTATGAAAGTTTATTTTAGTGCCATGGAAAAACCACAAGGGTCCTATAGTAGGCTTCATTCACCAGGAAGAAGTTTCTAAAATCCACGTATGTAGTTTTCACAAAGATTCTGACATTCACTGATGTTTTCTTATATGGAAGTTGTTTTGTTTGTTTATGCATTTTATATAATAGTGTATAGGGCTAGTAATTGGTTAGAGGTCATATATAATGGTGTATAATTATGTATAACTGGTAGAGGATTGTATAAAACAGTGTACAAGGCAGTAGGACTAAGTAAAGGGTCAGAACTTGAATATAATGGTGTTTATGGATGTATAACTGGTTATGCATTGTATATAATTGTGTGGATGGATGTATAACTGGTTATGGATTTTGTATAATTGTGTTGAAAAATGTTAGAAAACTGTAGAAAACTGGTTACGCATTGTATATAACAGTGTATATAACCATACAGTGCTGTGTAGGGATGTAAAACCGGATATGGATTGTATATAATGTTGTATAGGTATGTATAACTGGTCATGGATTGCAAACAATTGTGTGTAGTTATGTACTACAACTGGTTATGGATTGTATATCATGGTATACAGATATGTATAACTGGTTATGGATTGTTTAGAAAGGTGTATATGGGTGTATAACTAGTTTGGGATTGTGTATAACTGTGCAGAAGGAGGTATAACTGCATGGATTGTATATAATTGTGGAGAGGGATATATAGTTTGTTATAAATTGTATATAATGATGCAATGATGTCAAACTAGTTACGGATTGTATAATGTAGTGTAGAGGGAAGTTTAACTAGGTAATATGGATGCATAGTGAACTATTATTCATTACAAGTATGTGTGTATATGTAGTTTTTACACACACTTCTCTATGACAAACATGGTCCTCCTGTGGCATCGTTTATTTCATTTGTTTGACTTGCATTTACACCATGTTACCCGGCTAGGTACAGTAGATGTAGTGTTAGGATTAGGAAGTCTACAATCTTATTGTCTTGCTGTGTATCTGAAGATTTTTAGTTTTTTTTTCTAGACTTTTCTCTGCTCTCGGATCATTATAGCAGCAGTCATGCTAAACTTGGAGCTTAGCTCATCTGTCTGAGGTGGAGTATAAGGGTAGGACAAAGGAGGCAGGATGGACTAAGGGTGTGGACTGTGTGTTTTGTATGACACATAAGTTCTGTACTACTTTACACTGTATTTCTCAAACACTCACACTCTGACACACACACATACACAAGGCCCACATTTCTGGCAGGCATTTCATGCCCAGTAGTTAGCAGGGTGCGTCACTGTTGATCGTGTATATCTGCAGCTCTTTGCCTGTACAGAAAACCATTGTGATTAATAAATTAAAGCAGGGAGACAATACATTTTACTGTGATTAATTTATTTACCATACTGTTCTATACGACATACATAAGCCATACTACATACATAGTCACATAACATTGTTACAACACTTCATTAACGTGATTATTTTGTTCCCTCCCCTATTGAGAGTCTTGCTGTTTTGAACTGAAAAGAACATATCTTAAGGACTTCAGCTTTAATATATGTTCCTGTTTGTGAAGTCTATATAGGAGTCTATATACAGTGAGTCCAAGAAGTATTTGATCCCTTGCTGATTTTCTTTGTTTGCCCACTAATAAAGACACTATCCTTCTGCACTTTTAATGGTAGATATATTCTAACATGGAGAGACAGAATATCAAGACAAAAATCCAGAATATAATTTTAAAGAATATATTTTAATTAATTTGTATTCCAATGAGGAAAATAAGTATTTGATCCCTCTTGCCAAACACACTCAATACTTAGTGGCAAAGCCTTTGTTTGCAAGCACAGCGGTGAGACGTTTGTTGTAGTTAACCACAAGTTTAGCACACACACACCAGGGGGAATTTTGGCCCACTCTTCTTTGCAGATCCTCTCTAAATCATGAAGGTTGGTGGGCTGTCGCTTGGCAACTCTGACCTTCAGCTCCCTCCATAGATTTTCGATCGGATTGAGGTCTGGCGACTGGCTGGGCCACTCCATGACCTTAATATGATTTTTCTTGAGCCAATCCTTTGTTGCCTTTGCTGTATGTTTAGGGTCGTTATCATGTTGGAAGACCCAACCACGGCCCATTTTCAGATCCCTGGCAGAGGGGAGGAGGTTGTCCCTCAGGATTGTGCGGTACATGGCTCCATCCATCTTCCCAGTGATGCGGTGAAGTAGCCCTGTACCCTTGGCAGAGAAACACCCCCAAAACATTATGCTTCCACCTCCATGCTTGACGGTGGGCACAGTGTTCTTGGGGTCATAGGCAGCATTTTTCTTCCTCCACACATGGCGGGTGGAGTTGAGACCAAAAAGTTCAATTTTGGTCTCGTCTGACCACAAAACCTTCTCCCAATAACTTGGTTCATCTTTCAAATGATCATTGGCATACTTGAGGCGCGCCTCCACATGTGCTCTCTTCAGCAGGGGTACCTTTCGGGCACTGCAGGATGTGAATCCATTGTTGCGCAAAGTGTTGCCAATTGTTTCCTTGCAAACTGTGGTCCCAGCTGCCTTCAGGTCATTTGCTAACTCCTGCCGAGTGGTTGCAGGACGATTTCTGACCGTTCTCAGCATCATTGCCACCCCACGAGGCGAAATCTTCTTTGGAGCACCGGGCCGACGTCTGTTGATTGTCATGTTATACTCTTTAAACTTTCTGATAATTGCACCAATAGTTGTTACTTTCACATCCAACACCTTACTAATCTTTTTGTAGCCCATTCCAGCTTTGTGAAGGTCAACAATTCTGACTCTGAGGTCCTGTGACAGCTCTTTGGTTTTACCCATGTTGGAGACTTGAAATCTGTGTGATCTGTCTGATTCTGTGGACAGGTGTTTTTCACACAAGTGATTAGTGAGAACAGGTGGCTTCAGGTCAGGTAACAAGTTGATTGGGAGTGTCTAACTGGTCTGTAAAATCCAGAACTGCTAATGAATACTAAGGGATCAAATACTTATTTCACTCCATGAAATACAAATCAATTAATATATATTCCTTAGATTTATTTTCTGGATTTTCTTTTTAATATTCTGTCTCTCCATGTAAGAATACATCTACCATTAAAAGTATAGAATGATCATGTCTTTATTAGTGGGCCAACGAAGAAAATCAGCAAGGGATCAAATACTTCTTGGACTCACTGTATGTCATTAGAGTTTATAATCTTGTCCTTAAGTATTCTGCTCCATTTTGATGTTTTCCTGCAATAATAGCTTTTGATTCTTCTGTTTTAAAAATGTATTAAGAGTGCTGTTGTTGGAAATAGCTAAAATAGCACACACTTCTGTGAACCTGCAGTGACCCAGTGAAATACATCCCATCTCTTATATCATAAACATCAGAGTCACCTCTGTATGTCCTCGTGCTGCGCTGTAGGGACTTGTGTCATGCTGAGCACGCTCCAGAGGGAATGCGATGTGTGAAGAAAGCCAAGCATATATCATGTCTCTGGCTCATAATTAAAGGAGCTGTAGCTGGATTGTAAGCAGTACCAAACTCTGCACAAAGCTGAGAAGCTTTCTTCGGTTTAACTGGCTTCTAATGTTTTTGACCATTTTCAACATTGCAGATAACACATAAAAGACATGAAAACAATTAAGATGCAAATATGAAATTAAGTAGTACATAAAAAATCTCCTGACCTAAACCTGATCAACTGAGATGGTGATTTGAGGTGATTTGGGATGAGCTGGAGCTTCACAGCGTGAATTAAAAGCAGCAACTATTTTTTAGCACCTCCAGGAACTCCTTCAAGATGCTGAGAAAACTATTCTGGGTGACTCTTCCTCATGAAGACACTGAGATTAAAATACCAAGAGTGTGTAGATCTGTCCTCAAAGCTAAATGTGGCTAAATGTCTCAAAATCAGAAAACATAATGTGGTTTGTTTACAAAATAATCCCAGATATTTTCCTGTTTAGCTTTGATGTCTTCAATATTAAATTTAAAATGTAAAAATAAAACATACAATTAAAGAAAACATATTGAGTGAGACAAGGTGTGTCCAAACTTTTGACAGGATGCTGTATAAAATGGATTAATAAATATATTAATCAATAAAACATAATTTATAATAGTAATATGATGTGTGCTTAAAGTTTTATTTTTGTAATAATTGTGCTCATCGACCATTAATAAGATTAAATTGAGATCGACACAAAATATCTATTAGTCCTTATTTTACTTCATATTTTATGTACTAGGGTTTGCAATGTGGGAATTCTTAGCCAGTGCCAATATCTTACATTTTGTGTGTAAATGCCTGTTTTTTAAATGCTGGAATGATCTTTAAAAGCAGATGATAAACATTGGCCTGGGTTTGGAGTTGGATCTTATCAGCTCTGTTCAGAGATTATCATACTGTAAATGTTAATAACTGGTATGTAAATATTTACTCCTAATTCTGTTGGACGATTTATTATGCATAAATATATTAGTCAGTGTATTTAGAAGCCTCTGTGTGTGCTGGATAGTTTCATGTTTGGAGCATCTCCATATGACTCAGGCCCAACGCCACACTTCCTTTATTTCCATATCCTCACTGATCAGTGCTGCCCCCATGTGTTTACAGGGCCACACTGCAGCTACAATAATAGAAATCACACATTCACTAAGGAGAAGACAGGAGTCAGACAGGTGATGATAATGTTTTAATTTTGGACTTGGCTGAAAAAAGACTCCTCAGTTGTCATTACGGTCTCTTGATGTGCATATGGAATCTCACTCAGAGTCTGACACTGTGAGACAGCTCAGACAACTCTAAATGATAGCATTTAGCACTAATTCAATTAGAATTTCAGCTTGCTCACAGTTTATGTACTTTAGTGTAAGTGTGAGAGAGAAGGGAAAGTGAGAGAAATCTTTCTTCTCATTACTGAAGTCAAGAGTCCACACTGTCAGTGCTATTAGGCAAACAATTCTTTGCAAAACAATAAATACATGAAAATAGAGGTTGCACGAATAATTCTTAATGACTCTTTTTTTTTTAAGTAGCTAACTACTGTATTTTTTACACTAAAAGGTGTAACGTTACTTAACACAAAAACATCAGTGCGCCTTATGAGCCTTATGTATGAATTTTATCAGTCAGGTTGTAAGGAACAGAAAAGCCACTCCGCTGAAGTGCAGTGTTATACAGGAGTTTCAGTTTAGTTCTCCAGCACTGAGACTGGAGTATTATTAGCATTAGACGCTAACCACAGCGCTTTTCCGCTGTTCAGAGGTGAGTATATCGGACTGTAGGCTGCGTGTTTACCATGTTATAACCAGCTTGCTCTGGCTTACTGGAACACTCAGGGCTCCTCAGTGTAGCGCTGTCAGGCAGTGTTTACTAGTGCTAACTGCAGCTAACCATGCCTAGCACCGCTGCTAACCGTCCTAACATATTGGAAATCTAAGCTTACTGTAAATAAACAGTAGCAATTTACTCACCCAAATAAACACTTTTCAGGAGAGAAATCTTTGTAGATCATAGACTGTGTATAGCTGGACAGAGCATCGTCTCTCAAAAGTGAAGCCACCACAGGTCGGGCGCCCCCTGCTGTTCGGTTACAGAAAGCTGTGTAACCCCACCCATCCCCATAGGTTTCAATGGCAAAACAGACAACTTTTAATCACGTTTTTTTCTAATATACTGTAATTCTACCTCTATTATGTCAGTGCAACAGCTAGTGTAACCTCTGCTTATATTGTCAAATGTTTATGTCCTCACAGAATTCGTTTTTAAAAACGTTATTCAGCTCTATTTAAAAAAGGTGTGGTTATTGTAAAAGGGCTGCTTATGGGCGGGACCAATAACAGAGCGTCAGATCCGCTCCGCTCTGCAGTCTGTGTCCACGAGGCAGCCCTCAGGGGCGGGGTTATTTAAATGAGTAGGTTGCTATCCACAGTCTTTCTCCCTCCTCTGGTCTCTACTGCGCAGACCCAGGTTTTAGGATCACCAACATGGCGGAAGATTTTGGCTTAATTTTTATTGAATGAATGGGAACATCGACACGGCGTCCATCTTTTTCACAGTCTCTGGTGTAGATTAACATCCAGCACTCGTTTGACTTTGAAAGAAAATGTTTAATTGTTTTTATTAAGAATAACATTTTTGTTTAGTTAGGTGCCCCCAGCGGCAAGACCTGCTGAATTAAATGGGAAACCTTATGTATTTTTATTGACCTTATGGTGCGCCTTATTCCGTAAAATACGTTAATCATAGTTTTCATGTTGTTGTCATTTACTTTATTATACTTGAATATTTAGACATAGAATAAACGTGAGAGGAATGTTAAAAATGATATTTTTTGTGCAGTCAACAAAAATACTTTTTACTCACTGTACCTGTGGATCCATAGTGCAAGATGTCCATAAATCAGGACTAAGACACTAGAACTTTTTATCTACTGTATATGAAAGTCCTTGCTTTTTCGGCACTGCACTTCAGGTCGATTGTATTCCAATGTAGCTTGGCTCAAAAAGGCATAAACAGCAGAAATATCTTTGACAAAAAAAAACTGTTTCCAGTGTGCTCCACCTTGGCACCACGTAGGTTAGCCATTAGCACTTGATGCAACACCAAAAATGCCTCAGCAGATTAACTACATATTAGGATTAGGAGAATATTTTATTTTGTAAATTTTCTTAAATCTACATTTGAATGTTTTTTTCTTTGCCGCTGTCCCCTATAAAAGTCCATGCTAGACATTTATAAACAGATCCTGTTACTAGTTTAGATTTACCTGAAATATACGGTCTGTTTCTATGATGTCATCCAGTTGCACAGTTTTAAAGCTCATCACAATTCCCCCCAAAAAATGAATTTCCTATTTTTATATTATCGTTTGGGTTTAAAAGGCCATGAAAGAACCTCAAACAAAGCGTCCATTATGATTTCTAATGACCATAGGGAGGGATTGAATAACTTGGGGTCAAATTACAGAACACAGATCAGCAGAATAGGATCAAAGTACACTGCTGCTAGAATTTGCTGCATAAATTTGACCCATTATTTCATCGGTTTGTAATATGTCCTTAACCTATACACTGACAAAAACGATGCGCAAAATTTACTTTAAAAAATTTTGCAACTTTCTGCATTTGCTTTTTTTAAGTAAATGTAATGTCATGTAAATTTCAGTAACTGCAACTCAGTTTCAAGAGTAAATGAGTGAACTGAACTTCAGTCAATCCTTTCTTTTAGTAAACTTTACTTTATTTTTTTTGCTGAATCAATCCTTTCTTTTAGTAAACTTTTCTTAATTTAAACTCAATATTACCTCATTACAATTTATACAATTTTACTAAAATATTTTATGATACATAATATATTATAATTCCTGAAATGTGTTTTTAGTCTCAACACATGGATGGCATGTAATACATTCTTTATTAGTATACTAAAAATACACATGCCATCCATGTGTTAACATTTGGCCTGTTTACAAAATATATCTGAAATAATGTAAATATTTAAATGTGTTTTTTAAATAAAATTATATATAATAATATTGTATACATTAAGTAAATGTAATTAGGTAATATTGTATGCAGAAATTAAGTAAAGTTTACTAAAAGAAAGGATTGACTGAAGTTCAGTTCACTTATTTACTTCATGTAACATTTAAGTCTTGAAACTGAGTTGAAGTTACTTAAATTTATCTAAAATTAAATTTACTTGAAAAAAGCAAATGCAGAAAGATGCAAAAAGTTTTTTTAAGTAAATTGTACGCATTATTTTTTTCAGTGTAGTTAATAAGTATGTAAAGGAGTAATCAAAGTCTACAACATTCTGTCTTACTGC
The DNA here is from genome assembly GCF_023375975.1 of Astyanax mexicanus. NCBI lineage: Eukaryota > Metazoa > Chordata > Actinopteri > Characiformes > Acestrorhamphidae > Astyanax > Astyanax mexicanus. The sequence goes on along the minus strand of NC_064408.1, from coordinate 69,822,789 downwards.
AGTGTCAGTCATTAAAACTAGAAAGTGATGTAAGTGGTTATGGAAACCATTTCTCTCTGTGGTCAATGATGTAGACAATGATCTGTAGTAGCATTGTTAAAAAAGACATTTTCACAGCACTCACTGAAATAAAATATTAAAGTGGTCAGACTTATATGCCTTAAAGGAGAACTCCAGTGTAAAATTGATTTGGGTGTAGTAAAACATGATAAAGAGTACTTAATTTTGGTGAAGAGCCAACCTGCACTCTCCCGCAGCTTTCCGAGATCCAGTAATTTTGTGTACATTAAGAGTTAAATTATACATTTATAGACGTACCATCATGCCAGCTGCCCATCTAATTAGGGAAAGCCTTATCATTAAACCATATTGTATTTGGGAAATTTTTTTCTTTGCTTATAAAGAAATGAAAGGAACTAAAAGGGGCAAACATAAGGTCTGTTCAAGACACATTAAACAAATAATTAAAGAATTTTGTAATTTTTAACTTTATTTAATTTTAAAAGCTAAATTACCAGTGTGTTTTATCTTTTATTATTTTATCTAGACAAAGTTACATATTTGGCAAGGGATGTTGCCTCTGTATGCTTAAATTATTATTTAGCATTACTTTCTTTTTTACTAGTTTTCATTAGTATAGTACTTTTGCCTGTAACACAACCTGACTGACTGTTACAGAAATACCATACTTGTCTTTCAATCTCAAAGGGTGCAAGCTAGAATACAGTGTATGTATTTTATAAGAGGAATATTACAGTTGGTCACACCATCTAAAGTATTTGGAAAAAAATGTGCTAACAATATTAGAGCTAGTTTTTACTGCTTGTCAGTTATATATAAAATGCTGTAGTAAACTGTAGTCTGTCATACACAGACCTTGCATAGATCTTCAAATTCAGTCAGTGTAAAAGAACACTGACTGCAGTGTTGTATATTGTATAATGTATATTGCGATTTGACATTTACTTGCCTTTTTTCTTTATTTATTTTTTTCTCTGGTTTGGAGTATCACCATATTTTATGGTCTAATATTAATCGTATATCAGTGACATTGGTTGTTATAGTGCTTTATCAGCTCGATCTGCTGCAGGCTACAGTTGTCTTTCTTGCTTGGACACAGCTGTGGTCATAGATACAGAATGTCTGTGTTTTGTTGTTCCCTGTGGTCATTTCCTGTGGAGTATCTGTGTGTACTGTGTGCTGGGTGTGGTGTGGTAGGCTCTAGTCAGAATGTACCTCCTGTGCTGTAGAACACTCTGGAAGAACAATTATATGGCTGTTCATACCCATAAGTTGCCAGTAGAGGGCTCAGTGCTCCACCAGTTTGGAAATCCAAAGTCCTGCATATCAGAGTGTCAGCACTGTGTATTCTCTCCTGTAGACACGGCAGGATATCTTGAGTACCATGAGAGCCTGAGTATCGATGTCTGAGATTTGTTTTCTTCAAAACCACAAGCTTTTAACTGAAGCGCTTAATTTAATATCATTTGCCAAGGCCATAATCTGATCCAGAGTGGACAATGGGACAAATGGCACCTCCAATAAACAGTTATGATCTGGCAATTTGGTCTGTCACAATGATTAATAGTCTTAATGATTTTATAATTAATGATAAGTTCACTAATTATAATATTCTGAATACACCCTTCTTTATAAGAGTGTGGTGGTGTTATATTTTCCTTGTATCAGTGATATAAATGCTTGTAAACACTGTTTATCAAAGGTCATTTTAGATAATATATTGTCCAAACAAAAGTAGTTATTTATAATCCGGTGCAATTTATGTATGAATTTTATCAGTCAGGTTGTAAGGAGCAGTAAAACCACTCTGCTGAAGTACAGCGTTATACAGGAGTGTTAGTTCTCCAGCCCTGAATCTGGAGTAGTATTAGCATTAGCCGCTAACCATGCTAAACGCTAGCTCTTTCACCGTTCAGAGGTGAGCATATCAGACTGTAGTCTGTGTGTTTACCGTATTAAAACAAGTTACGTGGGACGAACCACTATCTAATATAACCCTGGCTTACCGGAACACTCAGGGATGCTTAGTATAGCGCTGTCTTGCTAGCCTTAGTGTAAATCTGGAAATCTAAGCTTACTTTAAATAAATGGAAGCGCTTTATTCACCCAAATAAACAGTTTTCAAGAGAGAAATCTGTGTAGATTAACATCTAGTGCTTATTTGAATTAAAAATAAAATGTTTTTTTAAGAATTACAGTTTTGTTTACTTAACTTAGCTTAGCTTTACCTAATGAATTAGAAGAAAAACATGACAACACCCCTGTTCCTTACAAGTGCCACTTAAAATGCACCTTAATTCGGTATGCCTTGTGTATAAAAATACACCAGAAAATAGACATTCATTGGTACCATGCCTTATAATATTTAATACTGTGCTTTGTTAATATTTTTAATATATATTATTTTTTTCTCAATTTCTCTCGCAATTTAAAAATGGTTTTCACAATCCACATTTACTTGAAGTCCCTTATATCATTACTAATGCCCTCTTACACCTGGAGGGATAAGCTTAGCACATGATACATGTAAAGCAATCCACCACTGCTTGTTGAGCTGCCGCTGATGCAGCATTACTGGCTATCCAGCATTCTTGGAGGAAATAGCAGGGATCCAGCTCTGATACCTCAGCTAACAGATGAATGTCTTTATGCCCTCTCCAACTTCAGCTGCTAATTAACAACAGCTTATTCCTGAAAGAATATTCTTAATAGTTAAAAGTCCAATGATTTTTAAAGGATGCAATTGTTATGTTATTATGTTATTGTATTATAATAGCATTTTATCAGTGGGACAGAACGTTCTTAAAATGACAGTAATTGTTTATCACAGCTGGACTAAGGACAATACCAGGGTTTTTTTAGACATAAAAACTTTATACATTAAAATTGACAGATTGTTCTAAACATTAGATCACGTAATCGGTCATTCAGACAAACAAACAAACAGGAATGGAGATAAAGAGAAAGCCTAGTGGCCAGGCTGGCTTTTTCCTAGATAGTTTGAGTAATTGTCTTTGAGACGTGCTGGATACCATTTAAACCTGTATTTAGCAGTGTCCACTTATAATAGAATCATTTAAAACAATAGTTAAAAAAAACACAGCTTATGTCTACTCATCTATTATTAAAAAATACAATACAGTATACCCAATAATTTTTTTAAATTAACAGTATAATTATTGTTGTTCCCATATAATCATTCGGTTCTTCATGTCCTTAACATACTTGAATTTATGTAATTTTTCTGTGCTCTATACAAGAAATAAAAATGTTGTTCATTTATATTAGATTTGTTACAGAGTTTTATCAGGTTAGTGTTTTCATGTAATATCCGACCCAGCGTTTGCTGCTGCTATTTGCCCAATACCAACAGTGTAAATTGGATCTGTGCCCTCAAAATAATGACGTCAGTGTGTTATTACCTGCAGAGGCCCAGTGTGTCCCTTATAATGTGTATCTCAAAATGACACAGCATGTGAGAAAGTGAGTGTGCTGATTTTGACTTTAGTGCGGTAAGCTGTGTTGGTGAAAAAGGAGAATAGATACTTTGTATTTTGAGAGTTAACAGATCTCTATGGTGTCATGAGAGAAACATAAATCACTAAAGGCTGAGGAATCCTGTAAGGAAACAGTCTCCCTGTTTTTATCTCATAACCTGGATTTGGACAGGAAATTAAATTCTCTATCTCTCTCTGTCTCTCTCTTTTTCTGTCTCTTTATCTCTGACGCTGTGGCCTGTAGTCAGCTTATATTAAGAGGCCGCAAAAATGCTGATCTGATGGTCTAGGGTGAAATACATTTTTTTTATGTGCACATGTTTGGTCACTGATGCTTCATTTATGTAGTATATACTAGGGCTGCACAAAATATCGTTTAATCGTCATCACGATGTGCGCAATAGTCACATCACAGTACGTGCAATGTCACTTAAGGCAATTAAATCAAACACGTCATGTTGCAATGTTTTGATTCTTGACACAAGAAGTCGATACACAGCGCTGTCTCTGTGTCTGTGTAAGTGACAGGCTGCTGCTGCCTGAGAAGTGTACAGTTAAATTAATGCTTTCAATCCCAGAAAAATGCTCTTATTTACCTTTTAAAAAACAATTTAAATGCCTTAGAGCGTTAAGAGCACTGGGCCATTGAGACCAAGGCTGTGGGTTTGATACCCTGGTTTGGCCACTGTTGGCCAATCTGAGTTTGTTCACTGTTTTGCATGTGTGTTCACTAACATGTGCTCTGCCAGAGAATGTGAAAATGTGCAGCTGCTGAAATCAAACTGCTGTATTGCTGCTTGCTATGTGTGCAGAGGTTGAGAGAGAGAGAGAGTGCGAGACAATAAAGAGTAAAGAGAGAGAAAGACAAGAGAGCGGTCTCCTGGTCCTCCTTCACGCACGCATATGCAGCCGTTACATTTGCTAGTCAAGAAAAAAATTGTAAATTAAACTTGTTTTTTGTATTGTTTTTTTTACAGTTTGTACTATGCTTGTATGATTTTGAATCCCTTAAAAAGTGTGAATGAAACAATATTTAGCATAATTGAATGGTGATGTTTGTTAACATATTGGCACATCTACTAATCAAAAAGAGAATAAATAAGAATAAATTCAGTTTTGTAACAACAACCAAAAAATCTAAATCGTAATAAACAATCGATTGTATATTAAAAAAATATTGAGATTTCTCTTTTTTACGGTATCGCCCAGCCCTAATTTATAATCATATTGTGTTCAAACAGTCTGAAGTAGCTACTGCTGTGTACGCTGCTCATAGCATGTTACCCCAACATTTAAACAGACAATTTAACCTTATTTACAGCTACTTATAGCAACGCTAACTAGAATCCTTTCCTGTCCTCATGCAAAACAACATGAAATAAAAACTAAAGCAATAGCCCTTATCTTTTTTGCCTTTACTTGAACATTATTGATACATGTTACTGGCAGTTACATAATTGCTTAGATACATAATTGCTTTGAATATATATATATTTTTTCTTTGAATGTTGCTGGAGTGCCTTAAAAGCTGTGCTCTTGATAGTCTTTTTGATAATTAGCAGATCGTTGAAAACCTGCTGAAACCATCATTGTCCGAACACTCTTGTAAGCACTTTCATTGAATATTTACTGCCCTGACTAAGGTTCTGGCACACTGTTTAATGTGCATACTTTAATTTCGTCCTCTCTGCATTAATCTACTTGACATTATAGCTACCATATGAATGTGTTATTATAGACATAAAGCCAAGAAAAACTTCAGGTTATGGTGCTCACTTTTTGAGCAAATGCCAGTTCAGTTAAAGAAGAGGATTTGGAGGACTTGAAAAAATGCATACAGACATGCCACAATGTTTCTGAGAACATGCTTTAGAAATATTAGATAAATGTCACATAAACATAAAATGCCTGGTTATGTCTTGGATGTCTTAGCACAATGAAATCTCAAGACTATCAAGGAATTTTAAGGAAATATACAGCGCAGTGTCAGTTGATCTACTCCAGTTGCAAGTAATAGATCCTCCAACAGGATACTGACCCAAAACACACAGCTAAAAACACCCAGCAATGGCTTACCATGAAACATGGGGCTGCTCTAAAGTGGACGCCTATGAGCCCTAGACTAAACCCTGTTAAATGTCTATGAAAGGAGGGTGAAACATGCAGTCTGCAGAAGGTACCCTTCATACCTGAGGTCATACCTGGTGAAATGTAAGTGCAGAAATTTTGTTACAGGGATGCAAACAATCCTCTAAAATTTTTGTCCATGACATTTTAATTTGTTTTATTGTTCAGAACATGCACTACAATAAAATAAGGATGGAATATACTGGAATAAACAGTGGTGGATGCTTAGTTATTAAGAGAAAATGTTATGTTCTTCTCTTTATCATACAGAAGAATTGCACCAGCAAATGTATCCACATTATACATAAATATCTGAATATAATGAGAAGAAGGCAGTTAAAAGATAATACAATATACTTAAGTAGGATTACAAAGCATTCTTCATTAAACTAACTCTAACAAGTACATACTGTACATATGCAATATGTTTTGATATTACTTTTTTGCCATATTACCTTTATTTATCTATATTATTTTAATGGCAAATCTTTACAATAAGTGTACATTAATTAACAGGACTCACAAACAGAATGCCTTAACTAATTATTCATTGCCATTAGTTGACTTTATTGATTATAAAATTATTAACCAATATATAGATTCATTATTGTTTACAACATTCTTCATCATTAAAATGTAGTAATGTTTAATAACATTGAACTGGTGTAAATTCATAGTTATTACATACATTACTACACCATTTAACAATGTTTATTACTGTCATAATTACTGTTATTTGTGAGCCTTATTGTAAAGTGTTACCATTTTAATTGTTACTATAGGTGGTCTTTGCATCACTATTGGAAAGTGCTTCACTTTCCAGCAGTTTCAGCACTTTTTTCTGTGTCTGTGTAATGAATTTCCTATGTAATCACTAGTTAGAGTCCTAGTAATTACTCTCATTTTATTCACAATCTTTAATCACAGTTATTGCCTTTGACTTTAGTATACAAATAGTGTTTACTCAGTAGACATGTTTTTATACTCATTTGCCCTTCTTCCATCAAGCTAAAATGAATTGCAATTCGATCCATAAGGTACAGTTTCATTGATCTGGTCTATGTGTAGGAATATCTGCCCTTGTGAGGTGTTTACTGCATTGGCTCATAAAGGTGTGCCATTCAGCTGCTTAGAGGAAAGCGCAGCTAGCCAGCTGGAAGCTCTTTAACCAAGACTGCTGAATCATTCACCCTACAATATGATGTCACCTTACGTATAGCCTGACACACGCTGAAGCTTGTAGATACAGTTGCCGATCTTTTATTATTTATTATTCCGTGTATTGTCATCTAAAATAGAGCATGCCTGAGCTGATTTAAAAGGAAATGATTAAACTGAATGTTTGTGAACAGCAGAAATCTGTGCTGAGGTTTGATACCCGGTCACGCATAAGAGCATCCCCTCCTCTAGGATTAGTTACGTATAATCTCACATCTAAAAAAATGTGATGTGGCCTTAAAAAGGATGAATTTGCACTGTACTCTGTGGCTTATATTGTCTGTCTGCAGGTTCATAGCTGAGAGGTTAAGTGCTGAACTGCTTAACTGCTTTCTTGTTGTCTTTCCCTCATTAACTGGTTGTGATAGGTCATTTTATTGAAGAAATCATCAAAATCTAAAAATAAAACATTTAATGATTTGCTGATTTGCTAGATTTGAGACCACAAGGTCTGCACCGGCATCTCAGTGGAATTTGGTGCGTCAATAGGTTCCCTGATGTCCTTCCTCCCCAACCCTTTATTTTCTCCTCCTCTCTTTCTCTCGTTCCCTCATCCTTCTTTTTCTTATCCACCAGTCGGCAGCACTGCTATCTTTTAGCATTAAGCCATCCCTGCACCCCCCTCCTCCTTTCTGTCTCCTCCTCCTCCTCCTGTGGGTCATTCATTCACCAGTGTGGGGTGAGGAGAGAAAGAGAGAGCGAGAGAGAGATAGCGAGCAAAAGAGAGAGAGAGCAGCGCAGTGGAGCAGCAGTAGAAGCAGCAATACCTAGTGTGTTAGCAATAGCTTAGTGTCATCCCTTCCCTTTACGCAGCCCAGCATGCAGGCCAGCACCACGGCAGCCGCAGACTCGACCAAGATGGAGGGCTTTTGGAGCAGCTGGAAGTGCCAGGGTACTGTGTGTGTGTGTGTGTGTGTGTGTGTGTGTGTATGTGTGTGCATGAGAAGGGGCAGACATAGGGTCAGTCCTGTTTGGGGGTGTCTAGAGAGAGCTAAAGGGGGAGAATGCATGTGCATGTCTCGATCAGTGATATAACAAAGAGTAGAGATGACAGAGACAAGTGAGGCACTGAGATAAATGGAGAAATGGATAGATTTATATGTGGAGAGAAAGAGAGAGAGAGAGAGACAGACTAGATTTAGAGTCGATACAGGGTGTGTTGCAGTATTGCATCCTGCCTTTTGGCTTAATATCTGCGCCATGATGAAAACACAGGCGGCCCAACGAGGGGGGTCTGAAATAGCTGGGCACGCCCTTCCCAATCTCCCCCCACCTGCCCCACTCATCAGCTCCATCCTCAGCATCTCTTTACTTCCATCCCTTCATCACACGCTTTCTCCTATCTCCAGGTTTCTATCTGTCACAATGAACCCGTTTTCCACTTTGCTCTTCTCCTGCTAGGTGTGCTCGCGGATTTGTGCTGCAGAGAAGAGTCGCTCATTAAATTAGGCTGTCGTAGGCTGTCTAGATGTACCCCCTCCCTGCTTTGTGTCTGGCTGCCTGTCATGTTCGACGCCATGGCTGTGAGCGAGAGGGATTTGGGGTGTGGCTACCTATGGCAGGGCTGTCTCGCTTCACAGACCACTCCATTGCCATCAGCAGTTTTGCCACTCTTTTGTTATTTTATAGATAGCAGCTTGTGGCCTGTGCCTATTGTATATATGTATGTGTGTCTGTGTGTGTGTGTGGAGCTATTATTAGCAGTCATTTATTTACCTTGGTGCCTATGGCAGCCATCTTTTCAAACTCTCCAGTAGGGAAGGCAGATGCTTACAGAGCAGGCATTTGGCATAGTTGTCATTATTCTAGCTTGTGTTGTGGCCCCTAATTTGTCATCTGTGTCAATTCAGAATGGTTTGGAAGGTGATGTTCTGTCAGATCACTGTCTGCCTAAAATTAAGGGCCCCTACACATGTCTTGAACGTTGAATGTGTTGTAGAATTGTTCACTGTTCCTCCTGAATGTATTCATAGACTAGAGAAAGTGGATGTAAGTAATTAGCAGTGTTGTCTGTGTCATATGTTTTTATTATGCAGTGTTTGGATATTGATGTTGATGGGTACCGATTTAAAGTCGATATCAGTAGAAAATGCTGGATCAGACATTTGAGGGAAAAACAATTAATTTGATGCAATGCTGCATCAAATCTAATCTAAAATAGCTTCTAGTATTTAAGTAGTGTTTAGAACTGCTACCATTAAAATAGCTTATTTGCAAGCTTTTAAGCAACTTTACTTTTTAGTCAGGTTTAAAGCTGATGTCTGTAAGTTTTGGGATTTAGTGCCCTCTCTGGTGAGAATAGGTAATTGCACGGAGCATGTGAAAGAATCATTTTAAACTGGGCAGGTGTGATGCAGTCTTCTTTCAGAGATGATAAATCTGATTCCAGGTTATGTTCAGTCAGAGAGAGAGAGAGAACGCTCAGTCAGAAACTTCACTCCTTCGTTTCTTTGGTTTTAATATGAGTAAATTAGCTACTTAGCTCTGACTAACCCGTTCTGAAGTCTCCCTTGCTACACCAGCCGCTCGCGTTCAGTAAAACTGTGATGGATCCTCTTTCAGAGGCTGTATATCGTCGCTGTCCAATAAAAAAACACTTATCTCCAAAACAGCAACTTTACAGGAGAGAGAAAAAACCTTGTAAACTTTCAATGGAAGTCAATGTAAAAAGAGTTTATTTCACGTCATTTGGAAGAGTTTCTATTGGTCCGTTCATCAAGCAATTTTGGCACAGTGTAAGAGACAGTTTGTCTGTTCAAATTATGTAGTAAACTAAAAATCGTCAAAAATGGAGATAAGTGTTTTTCATAGGACAGCAACGATATGCTCCAAGAAAAGACAACCATTGAACCAGTAACTGGATCATGGGCACCTAAAGCTCACTGATGCTAATTTAGGCCGCATTTCACTATATGCACACAGGAGTTTATACAGAATCTGCTGCCAACATCTTTGTGGCAGATACCATATGAAGCCTTCAGAGCTTTGTGGAGTCTGTCCTTGCTTTAAATGGGCAGGGAGGGTCTGTTGTGGTGGCGCAAGGGAAGCCTACTTTATATTAGGCATATTGTGCTAATGTTATAGCTGATCATTGCTTGCTATAACCATATACAGATTCCATATATGTTTGTGGCATTATTGAACAAGTAGCCAGTAAACCAAAATCCTCCTTTTGTGGGACATTACATGTGTATCATAATAACTAGAGACTTTTTAATAGATGGGTAATTCTTTTTACTTGCATGGGGTTTGCTGGTAGTTTTACATATCACCCTGATCATCTGATGTCATTGTCCTCTATGGAGCCCTATTGATTTTTTTTGCTTCAAAGAGACACGCCTCAGCCAAACAATTGAGCTGGCTCCTACATCAGCAGTTTCTGCCTTGTCTTCATTTTTGTCTTCAAAGCTGTCAGGAAAAGCCTGGGCAGCTGTCTTGGCTGTATCCCAAACCATGTTGTACTGGGGGGCCCCAATGTGGTACATGTTGCCTGGCACAAATTGATGTTGGGCAAAAATCTCCAAATTGTAAAATTTACAGAAGATCGAAGAAACCTTCTTGACTTACAATGGAAGGCAGTGTAAAAATATTAAAATTCTAGGTCATTTGATGAAATGTGAAGGACAGTGCACACCACCTGACAACTCCTTCCTAAAGTTTCCTCATGAAAGGTTTTATTCAGTCCCGCTAGCAATACCACAATATATATAAGCAATAAAGATTTATACTTGCAATCAGTTACCCTCATCAGTTAGTCCTATGTTCAGTGTATTTCGTATGATACACAGATCATTTTCACATTTTACTGGAACTTTTGCACAGCCCAGGGAATGTAGAACAGATCTGAGCAGATGGTGGAGAGAATTCAGACTAAAGTAAATGAGAGGATTTCGTTAAAACACCAAGTGAGTTTCTCCTCCAATCACCAGACAGAGAGGAGACAGAACATCAGGCACTCCACATTGCTGTGTTGCAGTAGACTCTGACTCGGATAAATCCACCCAATTCAGTTAAATGTAGATCTCCACTGGGAGAAGCTAACCTAGAATTCAAACGGAGGAACCCTCTAGTTGTATCCCGCCGAGGCAGAACAACTTGCACCAGCTCTAATGTTTGTCAGCACAGCGCCCCAAAACTGCAACACTAATTTAAACTCAAAGACCTTGATGAGGACAACTTTTATTATGACACTGGAGTGACTTTTATGCCCTGTGCCAATGGGAGAGCAAGGTAGGTCAGAATACAAGCTGTGAAGGTGCTATTTTTGAGAAGGTCCTTTACAGAAGATTGGAATGTTTGGCCATATTTCTTTCAGACATGATCAAAAGAGGAACTATTTATATGGATATTTCCTAAAAGCTCAGTATGTGGTGTACTGGTGTGGTGTAGTGGGTGTGGGTGCGGCAGATTGGAATTTTATTTGGTGCCTGGGCAAACGCAACCCTGGGCAGGATTCCTAATGCTACACACATTTACAAAATTTAACTGTAAGGTATTCTCGAAAAATATATCAACAAAAGAACATAAATGAAAATATTGATAGACTTTAGAACACAGATGCAATCAGAGTGTCTTTCAGCCCCCATGCTGATTTTCATACTATTCGTATCTAAAAACACATAGCTTAGTGCAACCCCAATTTTAAAAACATTGGGACACTGTGTAAAATAAGTTATTCACAATACAACATAGAACACACTCCGATTTTAAAAGTGACACACTTCAGCATTTCAGGAAAACATTTATTTATTTAGAACTTGATGACAGCAACACATTTTTAAAAAGTTGGGATGGGGAAACAAAAGGATGGTGCTATTAAAAAAGAAAAAACAGTCATTTGCAACTAAGTCAAATGAATGGACATAAAATGCGAAAAAAAAAAACTGTCAACATATTGCAGAACATTTTCAGAAAAATGTTTCACAACATGAAATTGTAAAAACCCACTATCTACAATTCATAATATCATCAAAATAGTTGGGCAATCTGGAGAAAACCCTGTGCACAAGTCAAGGCTGGTGATCTTCAGGTCCTCAAGAAGCACTACATTAAAAACAGCCATTATTGCGTACTAGAAATCAGTGCTTGGGCTCAGAAATATTTCTAAAAGTCTATAAACACTGTTCGCTGTGGAACTATATGTCATCATAATGTAAAAACACAACCATCTCTGGGCTCATTAAAAATGGATTGAGGCAAAATGGAAAGCTGTTCTGTAGATGTGGCTTTCAAATGTCCTTTCAGAGGTGTTGCTGCCATCAAGTTAAAAATGAGTTAATGATTTTTTCTTGTAATTATACATTTTCTCATTTTCAACATCTAATCTATGTTCTATATTTATCCGTGAATAAAATATGTGTCTCTGAAATCTGCAACTCATTGCATTCTGTTTTTATTTTCATTTATTTGCATTTTGCACATCTTTTTTGGAACAGGGGTTGTACATGCCATGCTGATTCATACAGCACTGAAGCTGCACTGTGTTTTCTTTAGTATGGCCCCAAGCTCTGAAAGACACAGCTTGTTTTTTTCTTATCGGACATAACTGATTCTTGTGTGCCGTGGTACTTGCCTTTGTTCCCAGTGTTCCTCTGCAGCTATAGGGAACTATAGGAAAATGTAAGTGTCTTCAGTCCCATAGAGGGCACCAAGCTCAAACCCCATGTGTGGCTGGAGTAGTGATTAAACTGGGCATTTAATTACAGGTGATGTAACCGACCTTGTTCTAATGGGTATTCGATTGCAGGATCGGCAGCTTCTGCACACTAACCATTAAACTAAAGTCCAGATATAGAGCTTGCAAGCAGAAGACTTGCTTAACAACTTTGTAGTATCCACTTTAGGTTTCATATCCTTCTATAAATACACTTTACAGGTCAGTTTCCCTAAACTATTCATTTTATTCTGTGTTATTCGGTTATTTCTGTATCTGATCATTTATGCTGTAAATACAAAATCTACTGCTACCAATATCATTACTCTAAGAAAACAATTATATTTGTATTTCTTTCCAATATTTTTCTACAGTAATTGGACAAATGACTGTATAAAACTTAGACACTGTGGTTCCATTGCTCTCTCTTCTGTAGAAATGGCATGCTGAGCTACACATAATTCTGCAACCAGTCAGCAGAGGCACTAGATCTATGGTGGCTTCAACTTAAAGCTACAGTTAAAGCAGGGACATTCTCATAAATGTGGGGGGCATCGGGTGCCAGGACTGAGAAATAGCTTCATAGAGACAGACAGATACTTTATTGATTCTAAAGGAAATTTAGCAAATGTTGCCCTGTATATGTTTTCTACTGTCATTGTTTTAAACACAAAGTATGCTCTTACACACTGCTTTTGGATAACTTTATGCCACCTCTGGTGCAAAAATTCAAGCAGTTCAGTTGGTTTGATGGCTTGTTATCATACATCTTCCTCTTGATTATAGGTTTTCAGTTTGGTAAAAATGAAAGAAACAAAATTTTAAGTGGTCCCTTTTATTTTCAGACCTATATTTAATGGTATTCTGTTATTTATTTTTCCTAACAAATTTTTAACAAAATACAAATTAAAGTGGCGTAAGAAAGAAAACATATTAAAAGGTCCATAAACTTTGCATAATATATATTTGTTGTTGCATGTTTTACCCAATATGTTTATTCAGCAGATTACCTTTTTTAATTTCATGTGCAAAGGTGTGTTCTCTATAAAGTTGTTTGAAAGTCAAAAAAAAGATTAAATTAACAATGTGCAATCAAAGACGAAGTGTTTTTGTTTTTTTCTTTTCTTTTGTTTGATGATTTGTGATATACTTGGTTTTCAGTTTAAAGCCCCAAATATTTTTTTCATTTTTTAAATTTAAGTTTCACTATTAGCTTTTGATTTAGTAACTTATTTTGCTATAGATGTGTAACCTGTTTACACACAATCTAGTTGCACTTTAAATGCTGTGTATTTTTTATGTTACTCTATCAATCTGTAGATTTGATATCTCAGCATGTGGTCTGGTCCTCTAAAGGAGCGTATCATCGCTGGCAGCTGAGCTGTACGGTTTGCTGAGTGTTCCTCCTCTACCCCTCTGTCTCCTGCCAAGGCTGTTGTCATTCAAATTGGTTGTGTGTAATTATGTTAGTCATGGGCTGAGTTATCTGGTGCTCTGTGGGAAGGGCTTGTATTTCCCCCTCTGCTTACAAGCAGAATTGGACTGGTCTGTATCTATAATGTGAAGCGGAGCTTCAGGCATCTATATCTACTTTGTGAAATTTTTGTGGCAAAGGCCTGTTGGTGTAGTGCATGTGTTGTGTAAACAATGTACTAGATGTGGTCGTATCCACAGTGACAACAGCTACTTTGACTCACTTGCTTTTTTTTTTGTTTTTCACTCTAGCAAGAAGGGTTCAGGGCGTAGTTGTGTGAATTTAGGCTCCTTTAATCGTTTAAAGATTCCTAAGCAATTAAAATAGTCTATACACATCATTGATTCGTATTCTGGCTTGTGAACAGCAGTGGTTGGCAATTTAGTGTACAGCATGCATGCAGACTTGTCGAAAATGCAGTACTGATAGATATTGATAACAGAGCTGCCAATATGTGTCCGAAAAGATGTGTAGGTTCTTCTTCAAACTAGACCACAAGATTTTAGTTTTAGATGAGGAAGTGGTGTTTAGAGAACCGACATCTATTATTTGTTTGATAAATTTACTATGAAGTCCAAACAGTATTAACAGCAATTGTAATGGTAAAGGTAAAGGTGATGGTAGAGATGAAGGTAATGGTAATGTTAAAGATAATGGCAATAATAATGGTAATGGTAGAAATGAAGGGAATTGTAATGGTAGAGATTAAGGTAATGGTTACGGTAAAGATAAAACAATGATACAGGTAAAGGTAGCGCAATAAATAAAAAAAGGAAGCCTAACTGTAATCGTAATAATGAACATTCAGAGTTATCTTTTTAGTGTTTTTAGGTTTTCATAATGCACTGATGAGTAAGAACACATACCATTGTCATTTTTTGGCCTTGGTGTTAGAGCGTGGCATTTCATAATGTGTGAAATAAGTGCAATTTTTTATAGGCTGCCTGTGCTATATTTTTGGTTTTGTTTTACCTTCAGGTCTTTCATGCAAGCATTCAGTAGAAAGAAAAAAATCTGTAGTCTGTACCAATACTCTGATTTTGTATAAAATAATAATGTAACAAAATAAATACCATAACACAAAAATAATCACCGTACTAAAGTGCTGAATATTTAGTGCATGAAAATGAAGGCTTCACGGTAAGTAGCAAAACAAATACAAAATAGGAAACCTATTACTATTGTCACAATATGGATTTTCCTATTGTTTCAAAATGCTGACAATCTTCTAGCACCTCTTTAACATCACCCCAGAATAAATGCTCATCATTCCTGGAGTTTTTGTAATTGCTCAGGATTAGAAGGTTCACGGCTGTAATCTCTAGGGACGTGATGCCACAGTGTTGACTGATTGGGAACAGCTGTAATGATAGCATTAGCATGTTAGCTCATCAGGCCACCACTCATTCCGTATTCCCCGTCCCTATATTTTCCTTTCCCATCCTCTATTCCCTTCCCCCTCACTTCATCAGCACCTCGTTACTTCGTCTGGCAGCCACATCTCTCTGTGTGACTGAGAGAGAGAGACAGAGAGCAAGAGAGAGAGAGAGAAAGAGAGCACGAGAGAGAGGGAGAGAAGTAAGGGGAGAGGGATGGAGAGCGGTCACTATGGCAACTGCATCAGCACTCACTCTGCTGCACCCACCTCCCTGGTTTCCGTGGCGACGGAGCACCATTCAGAGGAAAGCGTGCTCACCGACACATTTTCAGCAGAGACACACTTTAATGAGAAATGTTGTGAATGCTGGGGAAGCACTGGTGTCACTGGTGTTGATGGGGACATGTGCGAGGGTGGGGTGCTCACGTATGCTAAGAATGTACTTCATTGTTGTACTACAGGATAAAAATGCATATGATTGGACGAGAATTGGCCATAATTGCATTTAAGTGCATGCTGAAATGGCAACAGTTTATAAACTGTGATGAGGGATGTATGGAAGTCATTACTGGTTAATATATATTTATGCTGTCCTGTTTAAATAATACATGCTCCAGCCTTATCCACAGAGCTGCTACCCCCTACATAATGCATAATGGCATCTTTGCCACACCCTGTTGTGTGCACCCTCACAAAGGACCCAGACAAACCTGTGCAAACCCAGGTGGTTGCCATTGTGGGGGTTTCTGGAGCATTAGCTGCATTAGCCGCTAGCTTAGCATCGCCCAAAATAATGCTCCAGTTTTCAGCTGGCTAGCGACACATAGAAAATTGGCACAGATCTGTGTATATAATGATTATGAAATGCATGGTTAATAGCTGTGATTCAATCATGTTTTGTCCCTGAATGGTTAACAGTACTAACGGATTGTAAATGATCACAATATCCATTATGAAGTGGTCATGTTTTGCACTATTTTACCAAGTCATTGCTCCATAGGCATATGTGCTCTCACGGCTGCATGATGACATAATAGTAACAAAGACAAAGGGCAGCAGATTGGGATGGGGTGGGATACAACAAATTGATATGCAAATATGTGTGAAATGTAGACCCATATGGCAGGCTATTAATGTGCTGCATGTCCAGGCAGGCATGGTCCTTTCCTTTACTACATTGCTGGCCAGCATTTTTTTATTAATATATTTATTTTCATTCATTCAGTTTAAAAAGAAATGGTTTTGGTATGGTTTGGGAAAATTGCACAGTGACTTAAAAAATACAGTTCTGGAAAAAATTAAGAGACCACTTCAATTTCTAAATCAGTTTATCTGATTTTGCTATTTATAGGTATATGTTTGAGTAACATGGACATTGTTGCTTTATTCTATAAACTACGGACAATATTTCTCAAAAAACATAAATCAATATTTGGTGGAATAACCCTTGTATTTAATCACAGTTTTCATGCACCTTGGCATGTTCTCCTCCACCAGTCTCACACACTGCTTATGGATAACTTTATGCAACTCCTGGTGCAAAAATTCAATCAGTTCCACTTGTTTTGTGATCATCCATCTTTCTCTCTATCATATTTCTGAGGTTTTCAATTTGGTAAAATCAAAGAAATGCATAATTGAGCTGTACACATTTGAAGGCATGTGGAGAATAAATCAACAACAAACCATCAGTCTTTTTACAAGTCAAAACAAACTGAATTCTTTACTATCTTAAAAAATTCTAGATTATATATTTAAATAATATTAAAATTCATTTAAGAGGCATCTCCTTCTGCCACCTTCAGATCAAAGCACCCCAATGAAATGATCTTTAACTATGGGAGCCTCCAGTTCTGAGTACCTAGTGCCAGTCTGTTGCTATGGCCACCATGCTGCCCTTGGGTGAGGATTAGGCTCCACCAAGGGAGACTGTGGAATATGAGCAGAGGCCAGAAAGGGAGAGGCTTGAACAAAATGGAGAGACAGATGGAGGATGTAGGATGGAAACACAAAAGAAAGTAACCCCCTGCTCGCACTTTCACATATTCTCCACACTGACTCATGTTGTTTGCTTCACTTACGTAATGTTTTGCCTGTCAGTTTCTTTACCGTAGTTCTGGTACTGTGGTCATGACAGCTCTGACTCTCTGACAATTTGACGGTTACCCCTTACTATTTCTATTCTATGTTTATACTCTGGTTACAAGACCAGGAACCTCAGATTATAACAGGGAGGGGTGATTAGAATAAACAGCAAAAAAATTGCTCTTTAAGGGTAAGAAAATGTGAAAGGTGTTAACTACAATAAAAACAGACCCAGAGGAAACAGGATAGTACATGGTAGTGTTGTAGACTGCTCTCAAGACCATGAATGAGTGGTCTCTGTCTCGTCTCAAACTCAACCTTGTTTGGAATTGGTCTTGTCTCAGTCTCGGAGTAAGGTGGACTTGGAGACTGTGGACGAGAGCGGCCTTCTGAGGTGAACCTTTTTATATTGTTACTGAACATCAACAATTAATTTAAACAGACTGAATCAGTCCTTTCTCTGTGTGCCTTAAACCTTAGGGAACAATCTAGCTAACCTTAGCAACAAGCTAGCTAACACACTAGGTTACTGGTGAGAGAACTAAAGCTAGTGATGAGCTAGCTAACCTCAGCAAGGAGCTAGCTAACACAATATGTTACTGGGAGAGAACTAAAGCTAGCGACAAGCTAGCTAACCTTAGAAATGAGCTCAGAAATTTGTTTGCTGTTGGTTGTGAATCAAAATGTTCCTTTCCTTATTTTTTATAGGTTTTATAGTTTTTATTTTATTGTTATCTTAATTTTCATTATAAACAAATCGAAAGAGCTGCGACACTATTGTAAATAACATCAAACCAAAACTGCATTACCCTTTTGCAGAAACAGAGGGAGCTGTTGATGCTGTAGACTGTGGCCAGTGACATAATGAGGCTGAAGGTAGAGTAAGGTAGAGGTCCACAGTGAACGCATACACTAAACTATTTCTAAGTCTGGGTGCAGCCAAGCCAAGTGCCAAAAAACTTCAGAGGATCTCAAATTAATTTAAGAACTTTAACTGTCTTTATCATTTTTTTACCTCTTACTGCAGTAGTAAGGCAGTAATACTATCTGGTTATAATTGGTACCAGCCACTGCCCTTGGTGTATGTAATCACATGCTAAATGATGCTGGGTGATATGGCAAAAATATTATATCACATAATTTAAAGACATTTTCACAATACACAGTATTTATTGAGAATATGATATGATAAGAAAATGTATCACAATACGATATATATTTCGATATATTGCCTAGCTCTAAGCAAAAAAAAAAACAGAATTTGGTCTGTTTTAATAAGTGCTTTGTTTACACAACTTTTTTCGGAAAGTACTCAGCTTGTCTTAACAATCCTTTTAATTACATGATTTTTTTCAGTTGAGTGCTCCAAAAGGCACTTTGTTGTGCAGAGGAGTCAACTGCTTGCAAAAGCGTATGCCTCAATGTTTTAGTTTGTTTAGTTGGGTCAGGGGGTAGGGTTTGTGGATAAACCCTGTAAGAAAATGTCCAGGAGGAGGGCTCCACTTAATTATTTTATTTTATTAAATTATTGTTGAGTCAGAGCTGCCGTGACTCAATATGATACAAGAATTACAGTAAAGAAACTGACAGGCAAACATTATGTAAGTGCTGGAAATGAGTCAGTCTGCAGTATATCGTCACTGTCCTGTAAACACCTCATAGGGCAAACCCGTGTGAACTTTTAGTAAAAGTGAATGTCAAAAATATATTCCAAGTTGTTTTTTGGAACTGGTCAGCTTTTAGGATTTTTAATTTTATCTAAAATAGTTTGAGTGGCAAATATATGTAAAATTAAATTTGGGGATTACCATTTATTGTCACTTTTTTGTTTGTAGCTTTTGAGGTTTTTCACTTTTGAAAGATTAAGCATGAATTGATGGTTGGTGATTGACTGGTGATTTACTTACAAAGACACTCTCTCTCTCTTTCTCTTCCTCTCTGCAGCGATGGAGCTGTTGTACTGGCGGGACCTGAAGCAGACAGGGCTACTGTTTGGAAGTGTGTTGCTGTTGCTCTTCTCTCTGACTCAGTTTAGTGTGGTCAGTGTGGTGGCCTACCTGGCCCTGGCTGCCCTTTCAGCCACCATCAGCTTCAGAGTCTACAAATCTGTGCTGCAGGCTGTGCAGAAGACTGATGAGGGACACCCCTTTAAGTAAGACTAGTCTATTTTCTGCAGTTGTTATATTATATATCCTGTTGTTGTTTAGTTGTTTTTTTTTCAGTAAATTGAGCTTGGAGGGCTATTCAAAAACAGCTTTCAAGCATTTTTTTCTCCTCAATTTAGTCAGTTCCCAATTGCCCCACACTAATTTGAACTCAGTCAATTTGAAATCAGTGCTGGAACATCTACATCCTCAGTAATTGATGAATCAGTAATAAATGAATCTTTTGAGTCAGCTAACAGACACCTGCACTGCCTAATGCCAGCAATGTAAGGAGAGGAAGGAACATCCTACCAAATATTTAGCCTTCTTAGCTATACGTTCTTAGCATTACTAGAGTTTAGTTAGTTTAGAGTTTAGAGATTGAGTTCAATTCCAAAACACTGGAAAATGGGAATGAACACTGACAGGGATTAATCCTAATCTTAGACCATCTTTTCTTTTTTTCCAATAGAAACTCTTAGTTCTAGTTGCTGTGTAGTCCTAGACTAGATTTAATCCCTGTCTGGAAAACTGACCCCTAAGAGTCTAAGGTCAAGGTTACCTTGTAACAAAAATAATGTTCCAGGAATGTTCTTAAAACGTGTGACATAATAATCGTTTGCATCATAACATGATTAGACTGTTTCTCGGCTAGACAAATACTAACTTTCAATGTAACATTCTCAAAATTGAACAAGTGATGTTAAGGCAATGTACAAAAACATTTAAATATGTTAAATAAAAAGAACCTCCAGAAAACTTGACAGATGGAACATTTTAAGAACATTAACGGTAACATTCTACAAACCAGTAATTGTTAACTGGGATTTTACTGTGATATTACATGAATATATACTACAGTGAATGTGTTTCTGAAAGAAGCTGATTGTTTGCAGGTCATACCTGGAGGTGGAGATTTCACTGTCCCATGATCAGATGCAGAGGTATGCAGAGAACGTTCAGCGCTACATTAACAGCACTATGAGGGAGCTGCGCAGACTCTTTCTTGTGCAGGACCTGGTGGATTCACTAAAGGTAACCCCATCCCATTTCTGTCTACCTTTTTAAGAGAGCAACCCTTTAAAAAAACTTTTTGTCTGATTCTTTGTTCTGTAAAGCTGCTTTGTAACAATATCAGTTGTAAAATGCGCTATATAAATAAACTTTATTTGATTTCATTTCATTTAAAAAAATACTCATCAAGAAAGACTGCATTAGCTAACACTGGTGGTTTATTGCTTAGTTTGCAGTGCTCATGTGGCTGCTGACTTATGTAGGAGCACTCTTCAACGGCCTCACTCTTCTCATCATGGGTAAGACTTTAACTCTCATTAATCCCTTAATTTAATTCACTTAACCTAAGCAAACACTGGCCTTTTAAAAACATTACCATTGATTGGTGTAATTGATCACTTTTGCTTCTTTTCTGTAGCTGTGGTTTCCATGTTCTCAATGCCTGTGGTCTATGAGAAATACCAGGTAATGATCGCTACACTATTACTATATTACTGTAAATCACACAGTACACAGCACACATTTTTGACAATTTTAATTATATTGCATAATTTGAATACACATTTTTGAGGTACTGTTTTGGAGATTTTTCAATGGATAGCAACAATATGTTTTTTTGTTCTGTCCAGATAATGAGCTGAATGGAAGAGATGATACTCAGTCATTTGAGAGAAAAGGGCTTGCATTGTGTGATTTCAGGGACCAAAATGATCGTAATATTTGCAAAAATAAGAATGTTAGCCAGCTTCACTAACTATTAAAGTACTAGTAAAAAATATTTACTCCTATATAACTCCTATAAATAATTCAGGAAATGCTATGAATAATTAACAATAACAATTACTAGTACAGATTATTAGGTAACTGCTATAAAATGTTCAGTAACAGTTTCAGTACTTTCTGCAATTTATTCCGTAACTTGTTTAAACAATTGAGTAATTACAATATTTTTTTTCCAGTAACAACTACAAAATACTTTTACAACGGACTTAAAGGACTTACCATAAGTTATCCAGTATGTTCTACAAATTAAAGTAGTGGTTTCAGATTATTTAGTAACCTACATACTATGTTGTTGGAAGTGTTTAAAGGGTAAAAGTTAGTAAAGTTTGTGTTATTTTCTTCTTGTGCAAAGCTAAAAAATTAAAATAAAAAATAGGATACATTTTATTCTCATTTTATTTTCTAATAGTTCAAAGCTGACATGTCGTGCTTTGTGACTCCTCTAAAATGCTGTACAGACCTGCAATGTATAGATTAACCTTTTTTCTGTCTCTCCATCTCTAGGCACAGATTGACCAGTATTTGGGCCTAGTAAAGACTCATGTAAACTCAGTAGTGGGGAAGTAAGTTTTTTCAGCACTTTCTGTTAGCATCTTCATATTCTCTGCTCCAGAAATATCTGTTGTGTCTTACAGAGCACATGTGTGTTGTATTCTGCAGGATCCAGGAGAAGATTCCTGGGGCCAAGCGAAAGGCTGAGTAAAGCCTGAAGGGCAGCTGGAGAACACAAGGATGCCCTGACCTGCCTTTCCTTTATTATAGGGAAAGTTAGATGTTGGTCAGGGGGTTTCGCAACAACACACACACACAGATACACACACAGACACACAGATACACACACATACATAAACATACACACAAATGTACAAGTTACTGGAGCATAGTTCAACTTTGTGCACACTGTGGTGTCTAGAGCAACAGCCAAGCCGCTCAGGAGAAGTCCCACCCTCGCCCAGTAACCATAAAGTAAAAAAAAAAAAAAAACGCGCTGTCACTCAAGCACTACGCTCTAGTGAGGGGGGGAAAAAAACAACAAAATATAGGAGTAAGTTGAAACAAAAAAAAGACAAAAAAAAAAAATGTTTTTGTGTTGCTTCTTAAGTGCATGAAGTCAAGAGTCTTAAGCGCTGATGCATTTCTTCTTCTCTGGTTTCCTTTGTTCTTGGCTTTATCAGCTATGCTGAAGACATTTCTCTGTAGTGTGTGAAGAATCTCTTCAGCTTTAGTGCTCTCCTGTGATAGTCTCTTCTTCTTCAAGAAAAATAAAAAAGCAGCTTCTTTCGTCTCGGGGGCGTCGGGTGGGGCTTCTCTTCTCTCAGTATACCTGAAAACATATAAACTTCAATATTACTTAAATATCAGCTAGACGCGGTGGCCTGCCGAGGTTTACCTTCTTTGTGTGGCACAAGAGCAAATATTTAGCAATGTTCTGATTAGATATGGTAAACTAACTTGTAGTGTGTTTTTTTTATATATATGAATATATAACTCATTACGGGAACTACAGAGACTCATGGTTTTAGGTACTGTCGTCAATCTTCTTTTAAGCAAATTGCAATCGAACAAGAGAGACGGAGGAGGATGAAGCGTAAAGTGAACGGGTGCCAGCTTGGTGATTCTGTCCATCTTTGTACTATGTTGAGTGTAGTTCTTCTTAGCCATGGACTCTTAACTATTTGCACTTAAAATGTACTCATCACTGAATGCGGAAATAAATGTTCTTAAATGTACTTTGTGTAAGTGCTTTATTTCATTTATTTTTCTATGTGGTACATTTATCCAATGAATTTTTACAAATATTTTTGTCCCACTGAAACAGAAAAGTTAGTATAAGAACATGGATATGTTGCTGAGAAAGCACTGGCTCATATAGGGTCTGTAGAATGAACATAAACTGTTTATATGATGATGAGAACCTGAGGATTGAAAGCAGTGAAATACACACACACACACACAAACACACACATACACTACTTTACCAGGAACAGGTGGCACGGATGCGGATGCTGTGTTGTTCTAGGAGCTGCCAGACATAGCAGCGGAGCGATTTGTCCTTCAACCCACCAGGATTTCACAATCTCTCCAAAATTCTCCCTTCTTAGGAATTTAAAGAGACCTTTTTTGTTTTTCAATGGTACTGTACATTGAGGACAGTGGAGACTTGATTTGATTCCTTCATATCCAACCAAAGCTCATCTTCAACAAAGCTATCACACAAAAACCTTAAAAACATACAGTTTGACCTCTTACATCCACCACAATCAGCACATTGTGAGTGAAGTCTCTATACTAAGGAGATCAGAAGCTGATGAAGATGAAACCTTTAACCCTTTGATGCACAACGTATGCACACCCCCTCTAATGGGTCAAAAATGAACTGCATTCATTTTCAATGTAACTTCATGTATGGCTGAGGGTTTTTATAGCACAAATCTTCATATTTCTTTTCCTTTATTACTATCCTTTATTAACACACACACACAGTCTTTCAGGTTTTTAGGGTGGTTAAGTGGGCAGACACCATTGGTAGAGGGAGTTTGAACTAAGCATATTTAATATATTGTTATGAGTTATTCTTATTTTTAGTTAGCTATGTAGCGATCCCAGCTGAATAATGGTCAAAAACTCGATAACTGATGATTCATGGAGATTTATTGCCTTTAGCTCCAGAATTCACCGTAAGAGCTAGTTAAACCAAAACAACAAAAACAAGGGGTTTAAGTTACTATCAGTACAGATACAGTGCAAAACATAACACAGTATGTTTCAGGATAGAACAAATACATTAACAGTTCACAGTCCCAATAAAGAGAAACCAAATACAAGTCAGCTCCACTCAAATACCCATAAACAGTAGATATGTTCGCCCTTACACATTTTAAACGAGACCCAAAAGAAGAAAATGAACTTATACTTGAAAGACCTTATACTCTAAATTAACCTTATGAAATAAAGTTACCTTGTTCGCCAATCAGCTAGGGGCTATTTGTCCTTTTTGAGAGCCTTCCAGCAGCTGTCTGAACACAACTTTTCCCTCCAAAGTCTTTTTACCCAGCAGCAACATACGTGAGTGGAGAAGCAATACTTGTCAATATAAGAGTCTTTTCTTTTTCACATGAAAAATCCAAAATAAAAATAAAACAACTGAATTAAGATCTTAAATGAGTTACGAAAATAAATCACTCTTTAAGAATCCTTTACAAGCTACTGTGGTTAGCTAACTATAACTAAAAATAACTTTTGACTATAACTACTTAAGTACATGGAACAGTACAGAAAAGTAGATAGTTTAAGAAAAATCGGTATTGTGATGCAGCTGTATTCTTTTTCTTTAAAAAAGAATACTTATAAAAATACTGTAGTTAGTTAAATGTTGTTAGCTTAGCTAAGTACATTGGTAGGCCATTTAGCTACAGGGCGTTTTTGTGATAATGATATTCTTGGTGGCAATCACTGAAATATTTTATTAATTTAAAGAATAAACTTCTTAAACAGAAAATAAATAGTAAAGCTTTATATAGTACAACAGTTTCAAACATTCAGTAGAAACGAAATAATAATAATAATGAAAATAAAGCTTTACAGAAAAAAGCAAAACAAATACTTTTATTTTGTATTTGTTTTGCTTTTTCTGTAAAGCTTTATTATTTTTAATACACAGCTGTGTAACTCCACCCATCCCCATAGGTTTCAATGGCAAAACAGACAACTTTCAATCACGTTTTTTTCTAATATACTGTAATTCTACCTCCATTATTTAAATGCAACAGCTAGTGTAACCTCTGCTTATATTGTCAATTTTTTATATCCCCACAGAATTCGGTTTTTAAAACTTTATTCGGCTCTATTCAAAAAAGGTGTGGTTATGGTAAAAGGGCTGCTTATGGGCGGGACCAATAACAGACCGTCAGCTCCGCCCCGCTCTGCAGTCTGTGACCGCGAGGCAGCCCTCAGGGGCGGGGTTATTTAAATGAGTAGGCGGTCTCTCCACAGCCTTTCTCCCTCCTCTGGTCTCTACTGCGCAGACTCTGGTCTCTGAATCGCCAAAATGGCCGAAGATTTTGGCTTCATTTTCATTGAATGAATGGGAACGGCGACACGGCGTCCATCTTTATATACAGTCTATGATTTACACAATCTATGTATAAAAGTCAGAATATTGGTAATTTACTGTTATTTACACAATCTAGAAAGGTTTGGACAAAAGCGTTTCTACTGAATGTTTTAAACTGTTGTACTATATAAAGCTTTACTATTTATTTTCTGTTTAAGAAGTTTATTCTTTAAATTAATAAAATATTTCAGTGATTGCCACCAAGAATATCATTATCACAAAAACACCCTGTAGTTAAATGGCCTACCAATGTACTTAGCTAAGCTAACAACAATATTTAACTAACTAGTAGATTTAGATAACTAAAATAGAATGTTACACTCTTGTGTGTAAAACTGATGTAAAAAAAATAGTAAATAAAAAAAACTTCTTCATAAAGTAATAAAGGACAAATAAAAATAAAGATTTGTGCTAAAGAAAAACTAGGGTCATTTTTTACCCATTTGTGCATTGGAGGGGTAGTGATACAAAAAGGGCTTTTATTCAAAAAGTTTTTAAAAAAAAAAGGTAAAATAAAATAAAATAAGGATGTACAATGATACAAAAACAAGTTAATTGAAGAATACCTTAAATGCTGAATGATTAAATTAATTTATTGCAAAGATATAGAAAATTAAAACATTTCTGACCCATGTTGAGCATCTAAGGGTTAAGAACCTGTCAGACACAAATGCTAATTTTTTCCAAAAGCAGGCTTCTGTACTGTACTGAGTCCCTCAGTTCTTAAATACACCAACACAGTCAGAAACTATTTAATGTATCTTTTACTGTCATTATACTAATAAGGTACAACAATGTGATATCTGTTCTCAAAAATATTCCACCTTAGAAAGCCAGGGCCAGAGATAAGTGTCAGCCATGCTACAGAACCCCTGGAGCAGAGAGGTTAAGGACCTTGCTGCTCTGGAGGGCTCAGCAGTGTCAGCTCAGCAGACCTGGGAATCAAGCCCACAGCTCTGTGATCAATAACCCAATAACACTGCTTCACTTAGCCCCACCCAGTTTCAGGATGTCCCTGCTCAAACCAAAGGTAGCAATTAACATTTCAGCTATGTATATTCAAGTATATACGATTAGGAAACTCACAGGCCTTCCAGGCATCATTTAAGAACCACAATGCAGACATACTAATGATTTCAGTTCTGATTGTGATGTGCAGTTTTTAACACTGTTCACAGGCCACCTTCCCAAAAGCACCTTATAGTTGTATCATCTTAGCTAGTGGATGTAGTGTTCAGTGAGGTGCTTTCTTGAAACCCAGCTGCTTATGCTAGAATGCAGGTTTTAACACAGGCCCTGCCTCAGCCTCGGGCTGAATCATAGGGTTGAGCTTTGGTTTCCCTCTGCTGGTGGAGAAAGAGAGCAGCAAGATGAGGGATAAGATTGGCACCACTGATATGTGATAGAAAAGGGCGTGGCAGGTGAGGGGCTGAATAAGGTCAGTAAAAGTCCAAATGAAAAGCATAGTTGAGGGAAAGCAGCATTAAGTGTGAAAGTAGCTGAATCAAATAATCATGTGCCGTTTCAAGAGGGACTGAAGTGTATCTTCGGTCACCAGTGGTCCAGTTACTACTCCTTACTTTTTATCAGAAGATTTAGCCCACTCTGCATACTTTACTATACTGTACGTACTGCAGGGGTACCAGAACACGGCCGAGTTCCTACCTCCTAATAGTGCTGCAAATTATTGAAATAATCATTCACTTTGTAATACGAGCTTCACATTTGACACAAATGACCTTCTATGCCTACTTTTTCCAAAAAGCATGTTAGCCACGCAAAAAAAATATATATATATAGCCACTATTTTACAAGATGGCTATCTTTCTATGTGTCCGTTTTCCTTGTGTGAGGATGATACATTTTCCGATCCAAAAATATGTATACAAACATACATCGCATCATAAAACTGAAAATCTGGAGTTGAAACAGTGTCGATATGAATAGAGAAGAACCTTTTACCACATAAATACTGCATGTCTAAGATCAAAGAAATACATTATATAGATAAGATATATCCAGTAAATTCTGTAATTTTAACCTTTGTGCACTTACTTTTCCAGTGTGATGCAGCTAACAGATTTTGGTTGAAATTGGCGTTACAACTTTTTTTTTCCCATGAATGTTAACTACACTTTTACACTAAAGATATAATTTGTTATTATTACCACACATTGAATACACCTTTAGAATATATTGTAAACTTTTATATTCTACTAGCAAAATAATTGATTTACAAACACAAAACTAAGCTTTTCCATCTATGAAATTGATTTAATTCGCTTCTCCAAGCAAAATCAATACAAAAAAATATGAATATGATTTGTTTTACAGTGATGATAGATCGTATATCGCTAGCCTTTCTAAATTAATGTATTATTGTTTTTATTTGTAATTTTTTATCTGTCATATTATTATATGTTGTCTAATTCTGTGAAATGTCCTGTTCCATGAGCATGTTGGATCCATAAATAATTAAGTCTGTACCAACCAACGATTTGAATATTGTTATTTGTCTAACGTTATTTGCATACTTGTTTGTTGAATACATAAAAAAAAGAAACAGTGGCGAAATTTTGGGGTGTGGGACTAGTTATGCAGTAAAGACAATGACCATGATACTAATAATATTAACACACATAGTGCTGTAGTTGCATATATAGCCAGCATACTGGATAATTTTAGCGGCCGGTGAATTTGTCATGCCACATTACACATAATATAATGCCCAGATCACCACAATATGTCTAGCCATTAATAATAATCCCTCGATCTTTGGTCCACCCATTCCTGGGACTTGTGAGCGCCTGATTTAAACACACATACTAACATTTGGTAAATTACACTCATAAAATATCTTACTCTCTAACACTAACATCGGATGAAAATCACCTGAACGCATGCCTCTTGAAAAAAACATAGATGGGAGGAGGGAATCAACCATAACATTAAAGACATCAATGCGTGCCCTGAAGCAACTCAAAGTCCCATACAACTCAGAAAGCAGCAACACAATGAAAATCACATAAAAAATTGTGTGGCATTACAGTTCTAGGCTTAAGGACAGCTGAGCTTTAGACACAGACAGGCAAAAGCAAAGCCTGACTGATATATGTGACAGATGGATCTTCTGATGCACATTAGAACAAGAAGAGAAGAGCACAGTGCTCGTTTTTAGGACATGAGGTCTCTGTCCCTTTTTCCATTTTAATGCTATCAGAGTGGAAATCCTGTAGAGGGAGCCAAACACTGTGCACTGTGTTGCACACAGGCCTATTCAGTGTTTCTCATCACATCAAGAGTAATAATAGGGAGAAGGACTGAACTGTTAATGATAAAGAATTATATATTATGCACTACTAACTCTTTGCAGCCATGTTAAAAGATTACATCAACTCAGGAACTCAGGAAATGGATCCAGGAAATGATGACTTGAGAGACTTGTTCATGCAGCTTCCCTTAATCCTGGCACAGCATGAATGTGGCATGTGGAGCATTTATGTAAAGGTCTGACTGCATTGCAAGAGTAAAGCATTTGTTGGGCCGCCAGGGACTGATCTTAAATGATCAGCAGCTCTGAATCTCAGCACCTCCCCAACACTTCTCAATAGTATTATTCTAATATTCTAATATATTCTAATATTCTTTATTAGAAGATAAAGAATATAGTTGTGTTATTTCCTATGAAGATTATACAAGCTAAACTGTATTTGTAAATGAATGCTGATGTAAGCAGTAATCAGTTTATATTAATGCAGCTGCATTATGTAATACCCTCTTCCCCAAACTCACTCCAACTTCCCCCCCAAAAAACCTTTTAAAGTACTCTAGAAATCTAAGAATTATAATTAAATAAGTTCTCACTTTATGTAATGGTTGGACCTGCCTACAGGGACTATGTCAGGACTCCCTTGCCCTAGATTGGAGGGGTGCCTGAATATTATTGTGTTATAAGTCAAAACTCCCCCAGGTATTGGAAATAAGTGGGAGAACAAACAGAACAGAACAAAATCTGATTTGCAGAATAATGTAAATAATGTTATTATTATTATTATTATTATTATTATTATTATTATTGTTGTTGTTGTTGTTGTTGTTGTTGTTGCATCACTGTAACAAGTCTGGCTAATAAAAACTGTACTGCTTAAGGAGAGCAGGATGATGAAGCAATAATTAAGGTTTGAAATTTAGTGTAAATGTGAGTACTGCCCCCCAGTGTAAGACTCAGGCTATTACACAAACGTCCCAAACCATTACTGTCCCAGCACTGCTGCCCTGCCACTGGCAATGACATCACCCTCTTCAGCAAACAGACTGACAACCATAATTAGAGTGAGAGACTGTGATGGTGTGTGTGTGTGTGTGTGTGTGTGTGGGTGTGTGTGTGTTTAGTAGAGAGAAAGAGAGAGAGACAGAGAGAGAGAGAGTCATACAGCACACTGAATGATGACTGGAGATTAACTGCACTGGCTGTGTCCACAGTTCTCTCACATGTAGACACTATACACTGAAGCATCAACATTCCTGAAAAGATTCCTTTTACATATATTCACAGTGAGGCACCGTCTACAAAAGTGTCATGTGTTAGCTATACTATATCACATGCATGTATGTGTAATCTCACCATAATTTGTTTTAACACAAATGTTATGTTAATAATGTAGGCATGCATACCTTGTTTTTACTGTAAATATAATAATAACTATTAAAATTCACTATTCATATTCAAGTAGACCAAAAAATCAAATGCAGTAGTAAAAGTATAAACAAAAAATGCATTTTTAAAACTTTCTCCTTCTTACAGACATTAGGACACTTAAGGATTAGTTGATACACAGGGACTGCTTGTGTTTTGTGGCCTTTGTAATATTACTCCAAATGCAGTTGATCAGTCAATACATGTTTGGTGTCTAAATTAAAGATATGTACCATATGTACCATATGATGTCAAATTAATTGTTTTTTTTTTTTCATGTTTCTAGAGAACAGTTTGATATACAGTCTCAGAAACCACATAAATCAAGATTATTTAACAACGCAACACAGTTTGAGGCAAGTGTGAGGAGAAAAAGGCATAAAGTTAGCACAATGCTAACTGTTGGGGTAAGCAATAATTGCTTTGAAAATTCTGCATATTCTTACTTATGTCATATTTGGGTGACACTTAGTAAATCAGATGCTTCCTCAGCTAGTCCTTTAATATTAATGATTAATGAATATTATACCACCTGCAATGTGATTGGCTGAGAGATGGTCTATGAGTGCCTTTATCAGCCAGTAATGCACTGTAACAATACATACAAAACAATACATATTGTTGAAATATACTAGTATGTGCAATTTGTTTTGTCTTTCAATTGTTCATGACATAAAACACTTCTTCAGTATACAGTATATAATACTGAAAGACCTCGGCCTGGCGTATTTTTCTCTAACTGGACCAAACTGAGTTCTAATTAAATACCCCTGATATATTGTTTTAAATAAACCTGTCACAATAATTACATTATTAACCTATCATAAAATAAATGGAAACACCCTGAACTTATCGAGTCTATTAATGTGAATCTGTATGTTAACTTTGTTTAAAAGTGCTATATTTATTCTATTTGATTTTATTTATATTAGATTTAGGCCTGCCTGTCATGATAATTACATGAATGACAAATCATACAATATATGAAGAAATGTTTGCTGAACTTGGCCAAAATATCAGCTTTAAAAAAAACCCCAAAAAAAACAGCAGTTTATTTTATTTAACATTATTACTGTATCAGACTTTATTATGTTTTGGGTAAAACTGATGGGGGAAGTTGCCAATGCTTTTTGTCTCCTGGGGGTTGCCGTAGTTTGGAGGTAGGGTTGTTGTTTTGGGTGCGAGCGAGGGTTTTTTTTTTTTTTTTTTTTTGCTTGCTGAGGATTTCTGATCAGGTGGAGTAAAGTGGAATATTTTGGACTCTTGTCTCGGTTGTTTCTCTTTAATTCCTCCAAGTAACACCGCTCGGTTACATTACTGTTAGCAGGCCCGGAGTGGCTAATCGGGAGATTCGGGAGGATTCCCGATGGGCCGGCTCGAGTTTGGGCCGGTTGGACGGAAAAAAAATAATTTATCCGTCACTTATCCTTATTCTTGCATTCATTTCCATTCAACTACGTACGCATTCTCTATTCGTCTGACAGCACAGCCCCTACTTCACAGTAGATTAGATGGGTTTAACCATCTGAGGGAATTCTCCTCTCCCAAATGTTTGAGTTGGTAGCATCCACCAGTGGTGTTTTCTGAAGTGATAAAATTAAATACAGCAACAGAATAGCACGAAGCGCTATTCTCCTTTTTACCCTCCATCGTCTGGATGGAGGGTAAAAAGAGGCCAGGCTGAGACGAAAAGGCCAGATTAAAAAAAAAGAAAGAAGATGGAAGAAGAAGAAGCTGCCAAATGTTTAAAATTAACAAGCGTGTTTTCCAGAGGACAGACTCCAGCTGCAGCCGGTAAACAGAGATATGGAAATAATCTCGAATCGTCAGCTATTGGGCAACGTTTGCAATGTCGATTTAGCCTAGTTTATTTTGTAGAGCCCAATACACATCATTAACCTCTTAACACGCCCTGGCCCGCCGGTGGGCCAGAAATATGTTATAGTTAATAACTTGCTGTGTTTATGAATAATTATGGACACCAAATATGCCATTTTAATAAACATTAAGGGCGAAATATGCCTTGTTTATTAGAATAAAGGTTCATAATTTTGAATCTGGTAAAGCGTTATATTCTGTCTTTAAGCTACTGCTTTGAGGATTCACTATTTCGTTTTGATCTTTTTGAATTCGTTAAATTATATTTTACTTTTAGCATTTTGAGCTTAGTTTAGTTGGTTATTTTCCTATTTTATATCTATTTGTCTGTTTTTATTAAATGTTGTTATTAGCTTATTAGCTTCTAGCTTGTTAGCATACAGAACGTCTTTTAAATGAATGTTGATTTATTCATTTAATAGCTGTATCTAATTATTTTAAGACAGACAGACACTGTGTGATTTTTAATCGGGTGCTGAGAGCTCATCCGCATGTTTGAATGGTTTGTCCTGTAGAAAAACGCACCTGATTTATATGCTGATACTGTAGTCTGACTGGCAGGCTGAGAGACCGAACGTCATGCAGCCCCAAAGCAGTAGAATTAGCGCCAGATCCCCGCGAGCCGCGCACCTATTAATCCACCTGCACCTGCACCTGCATCTTTAAAAGCCCGGATGAGCACGTCACTTTCCTCGGCCGGTCGGGCTCCAGGAAATAGTCTGTGATGTAGTCATCTGTATTTTAATACTATTTTAATTTTATATAAAGCTGTGGCATGATAATCACCATATAGCTAATTAACCAAGTCTTATTGTTAACGAAACTTCTCCTTATCTGAAACGGCAAATAAAAGAAAAACTAAAACGAACTGAAATTACAGATTGAATACCCTAATTTTCGTGTTTTTTTATTTATTTATAATTGATTTATATAAATGTGGTATATCATGATATATATCGTTATTGTGATACAAAAAAAAAAAGATTTTTCCCATATCGCCCAGCACTACTTCTAAGTAATATTAATTCATAAAATTATTTGTTTTACCTTTTAAATCTTTATCTGATTTAAATTTGAATGAAACATGTTTAAGTGAAGGGTGTTCTGTTAACTTACCAACATATACTTGTACTTATATGCAATAAAAAGGTATTGTAAGATCTAGGTGCTGTTTTATTTATTCTAATTCCTGCTCCAAAATGGGCTGGATTTGGGCATGAAACTCCCGGGCTGAAAAAGGGGCCCATTCTGGCCCTGTCTGTTAGTATGTTTTATAAAGGCAGTATCTTAATTTATTTTTCTGGTGCGCACCATCTGTATTCTCATCTTTTCTCGCTTTATTCTCCGACTGCAGCTTCTCACCACCTGCTTCGCCTGTGTGGCTCCGCACTCTTTCATCTACACAGTTCTGATTGGCAAAGGAGAGCGTTTTTTTTTTACAGCACACGTTATTGGTTAGTAAGTTTACTGCGCTGTAAAGCACGTAAACCGTAAAGACAATAAACGTTCCGCCGCTTTAAATAAAGGCTGTCAGAATTAAATCCTTCTTCTTCAGAACAACGCCTGGGTCCAGATCCGGACTGCGGTCCGCCTATTAGTGACCCCTGCAATACATATTTTTGAAATATACTAGTATGTGCAATTTGTTTTGTCTTTCAGTTGTTGATGACATAAAACACTGACAGAAGTACTAGACTTCTTCAGTATACAGTATATAATACTGAATCATAACACAAGTTAAAAATGGCGACGGTCCGGACCTCGGCCTGGCGTATTTTTCTCTAACTGGACCGAACTGAATTCTATAAAATACCCCTGCTGTAGAAGATCAGTCCAGATCATACCAGTGCACTGATTTATGCTGGACTTTACTTCAGACACATTAGCTAGATGTAAAGTATCAAGCTGCTCATGTCAGACTGTGACTACTGTACAAAAAAACAACAACAAGAATACCAAAAGATGGACTTCAGCCATGTGTGTGTGTGCGTGTGTGTAATTTGGAAAATAAAAAAACTGGCCTGACCAAAGCATCACGCTGGAAAGTGTCTTCTGTTTATTGCTAATTAAAAATTGCATATTAGGAAGTGCAGTATGGTTTTGCAAATGGAAAACAGTGGAGAATAGTCATTTTAGTACATTTCAGTTATTTTGTTTCTTTGCCAGGGTTTTAGTCAATGTCTAACACTGACATCAAGTGGATGTAAGGGGAATAGCAGACCTGAGACATTATCAGAATATTGTGCCCTGTGGCCCTTACAAATATCAAAAATAATTACTTAAGGAAAATTAGCATGCAATGAAAACGTGGTTGATTTAGAGGTGCAGCAAACGATTTTAATTATTCATAGTGACATTGTTTATTTTAATTTCCATGATATTTGACCAAATTTTGCATTGACAAGATGCAATGTAAGTATGGAGACAATATGACAAATATTAGGTGAGTTAAATATTATTAATTAATGAACATTTAGTACGTGTCTTCAGTCGCTTAAAAAACATAAAAAAGTGTGAAGGTTGTGATTTCACTGGGATGTCTTTATGGGGTGAGTTTTCCCAGATGTGCACATGAAATTCTCATACACTTTTAAATAAATTATTTTGATATCCTGAGAGCTGTGAATTCTTAGACATGGTTTAATAAATGATATTTTTATGAATATAGCTAAATTAATAAATACAATACCTAAATTATTACAAAGCATTACAAAAGAAATATATTATTTAAATCCAGTGTTGCATTAATGTTTATGACCACTGCACAATGCCTTCTCCAGCACATGTTTTATTATTATTAATAATAATAATAATAATAATTATTATTATTATTTTTATTATTATTATATATACAATAGTAATAATATATTATAATATTATATAGTATTATTATCATCGGTATTATTAACAAGATTATTATTAGTAGTAGTAGCAGTAGGAGTAGAAGTAGTAGGAGTAATATATAAGGCTATAAACTATATATCTTACTAAAAAAATTATTTATATCTTCCATTAAAAAAAACATACTGGACTTTAGTGACGTTAAAGCGCGTGGCGTCACAATAGAGTTTTTTAAGGCTATAAACTATTTTCATCTGAATATTATAGTTATATCTTTTATAATAACAATAAATAATGTTATTTTTAATATTATCATTGTCATTATTAGTAATAATATTATTGGTAAAAAGCATACGGGGCTTTTAGCCGCGGGAGCGCGCACGGTGTATAAGATTCGATTTATTTGTTTTTATTTAAACTGTTTCTGAGCTTTACGCCACAGCAGCAGTTTTTCCGCTCCTGAGAGAGATTTCCTCTTCTACTACTGACTCACCGCCTGATTAATCCTTTATACTGTTTAATTATCTACATTATCTTTTAATTATTCTGTAATTGTTGTGTTTTCTGTGTTGTTGTTGTTGTTTTTTTGTTGTGTTTTTTTTTTCTTTTTTAGGTAACCGGATCGTTGTGAGGACCGACGCCCCGCGGTCGGACATGGACTGTCGGCGGACTTTCAGCGTCCATCCACCTGAGGTCAGTAAGCTCGAAATTTCCCGCGTTTTAGACCAAATTCATCATCAGGAACTAAACTGAATAAAACTGAATAAAAGTCAGAAATAAAGATGGAGATGGATCAGCATGAATTAAAGTGAGTCTCTGTTCTGCAGGCGGAGTCTGGAGCTCCAGAGGCTTCACCTCCTCGCACTCCGCCTCTTTCTGTGAGTCTCTATTAAACTGCTACACCTCTATCAGACCCAGTATAACCTCACTTTAACTCTTTCAGAATCGCTTATAGAATTCAGCTCAATTTATTACTATCAGAACCACAGATTTACTGATATGGATGAATTATAAACCATTAAACCTAAACGGGTTGTTATTGAGTTGTGATAGTTCAGCTGCAGGGTCAGCGGTTTATCTCAGTAACGAGTGTGCACTAAGTGGAGCTGACTAGTGTAACACATTATTTAGCATTTACTTTATTTAATAACGCTAGCAGACTGTGTAATTGTCCCTACTTGGGTTTATACAGGTCGGTTTATGTGCTCAAACATCATCAAATAAGCTCATAAAATATCTACTGGGCTGTTCAAAACATCAGTGTTAGCAGGGTCATACCCAGCTTTAAAAATTACATTTTACATTGCAAATAAACTAAATTGAATTTACAGTTGTTACATTTGATAATAGACAGGCCAATAGAAATACTTCAAACTGACTTGACATATAAGGTTTTTACTTTGTCTTGTAATTTTTTTTACATTAGAACACAGTGGAAGTTTTATAACACATATTATTAAATATATAGTAAACTAACTAAGTAAAGTATATGTATACAGTAGATTTAAAAAAAATGGTTGGAATACAATTATCATTTGTGTCAATTGCAGGTGGATTCTGCGATGGACAGCTCAGATGTCTGCAGCGTTCTGTCGCTGGGTGAAGTGCCAATCTCCTGGGTGGAACCGAATGCCTGTGTTAAGGAGGTGAGAAAAACACAAAGAAAGATTAAATTACAGTGAAGCATCACTGTCACACAGCTGCATCCAAAACCACATACCACCTAAAGTACTAAAACATTACAGTACCGTATATAGTATTAATTAGAGTCATACAGTATATATAATATGGTAAAGTTGAGATGCCTGCATGGTCTGTGTTCAGTATTATTTAAAACAACACACATCAGCTTGGATGTTACTCTTGTATATGTTAATATTTTTGTGGGTGTTTGTATTAGAAAGTGGTTAGTACACATTTTTCCTATGTTTCAATTACAGGTGGTTTCTGATCCGGAGATCAGCCCACAGCACGTCGACGTTCTCCTGCCGTTTTGCGTGAGTCTCTATCAGACTGTTATTGTTGAGCAGCCTAAAGTTGAATAGATGATTAGTCCACATTGCAACATTATAGCACTATAGATTTATTTTTTCTTTTAGGTTGTGGCTGACTTGTAAATTAAATACAAATAACCATTAAAATGTTCTGCATATTAACATTAAGGCTTCTGCAATGTCAGTATCAGAATTCAGATTAGTCTTTTTGCCGTTGTTTGTTTAGAATTGAATATTTGTATGGATTCTCTTGAACAGTGCCAGGAAGCACCGACTGCACACCTGCCCACCACCACCACCACCTACCTAGAGACATCCCAGCAGGAAGACACTGGACTCCCCTCACCGACCCGTGGCAGATTTGGTAAACGCCTCACTAACATCTTTAGCAGCATGTTTAGTTGTTTCAGGTCACGTGACCGGGTCGTGGCGCTGGTCGGAGAGGCGGACACACTTCACTGGCTGGACATCAACAACCCAAAGCCAGTGCCTGCTGCAAAGGTAAGAGTTTGGAATAAATCCTGATTTCAAGTGTAGAGGAGGCATCTACAGTGTGCAGAAGCTCCTGTATTACACCATGTCTTATTTTATTCTGTTTTCTTGTAACCCTTTTTCTGCAGAGAGGATGTCTACAGCGCTTCCTGCGTCGCTTCAGGAGGTCGTCTAGGAAGGGGTGAAAAGGCTGCCTATACAACATCTAGCAGCATACATACACTACATACATTCATTCATTCATTCATCATACATACATACACGGATAGATACATATATAGGTAGAGAGATAAATACATACATACATACTTACAGGTAGAGAGGTGGCAGGCATTAGGTGTTAGGGGTTTGGGGCAAAGTGGGTCACATCTGTGTTGATTGGATTTGGGTTTAGAGGCAAAGTGTCGAGGTCATGATATAGTTGACAGGTCTAGTCAGTAGTTATGCATTCAGAGGGATGAGGTTAGTTGGGGAAGGGCCCAGTGTGTAGACATAAACTGCCTGGTGCACATGATGTTGGGATAGTGGTATAGTTGGGTGTAGTGAGCTTGGAGGGGAGTGAGTCTGGGACGCCAGAATTCACTGCTGAGCCTTCTGGAGGTGTCGTAGGCCTAATTCAGCAAAACACTGATGAAGGGAGGTGCCTACCTGATGACCCCTGTGAAGAGCTTGCTGCATAGTGATTAGTGATTTATTGTATGGGTAAAGGGAAGGTAAGGTATTTGATGGTTGGGTTAAATGTAGCTGATTGGATCGTAAACGGCCACAGCAACTTAGTTGTCAGGTGTAGGTGCTCGTCATTTTTGTGTAGTTAAAGTTAAATGAATGGGAGAGTAGAGTATACAGGAAAAGGACTGGACTGGGCCAACAACTCCAGTTGTTAGGTGCAGGATTATGTCATCCTTCTGTATTATAACAGACACAAACAAACAGAAATAGATAGATGCATTGTGTACAGTGTAGAGCAAGTGCAGGGTTCAAATATTAGTATCGATTGGTTGTTGATTGGACGATTGTTGCTGGCAGGTGTAGGTAGTGAACTATAGGTGATATCTTATGTAGCGAGCTTGGAGGGGAGTGAGTCTGGGATGCCAGACTTCACTGCTGAGCCTTCCGGAGGGGTTGTAGGCTTAATTCAGAGAAACTCTGATGAAGGGAGGTGCCTACCTGATGACCCCTGTGAAGAGCTTGCTGCATAAAGGGTGATTAGTGTATGATGGGTAAAGATTAGATGTTTGATGAATATTACTGATCTGACCATAAACAACCAAAGTAACTTAGCTGATCAGTGCTAGCATAAAAATATAGATAGATAAATAGATATATAGATAGATATATAGATATAAAGATCTATTTATCTATCTATATCTATCTATCTATCTATATATGATTGATTGATATAGATAGATGTATGATAGATATAAAGATATATATATATATATATATATATATATATATATATATATATATATATATACATATACATGTATATATATATATATATATATGATAAATATAAAGATATAGATATATATATATATATATATATAAATAGATATATAGGAAGATATATATATATATATATATATATATATATATATATTTATAGATAGATATATAGATATAGATAGATATATAAATAGATATATAGGTATATAGATATATAGATAGAAATATAAATAAATATATAGATAGATAGATACATAGATGGATCGATAGACATGTATATATATATATATATAAATACATGTATAGATAGATAGATAGACAGATAGATAGACATAGATACATAAATAAATAGATAAATATAAAGATATATATGTATGTATATATGTATATGTATAAGAATATATATATATATATATATATATATATATATATATATAAATGTATAGATAGATAAAGGTAAATATATATAGATAGATATATAGATAGATACATAGATGGATCGATAGATAGGTATTTATATATATATATATGTATAGATAGATAGATAGATATATAAATACATGTATAGATAGATAGATAGATAGATAGATAGATATATAGATAGATAGATAGATAGATAGATAATACATTTAAGCACTTTACATTTAAAACAAATGTCAAAGTGCTACATCGCAGAAGCACTTGTTCCTATATGTTCCTATAATGATGCTTCTGCGATGTAGCACTTTGACATTTGTTTTAAATGTAAAGTGCATAAAGGTATTATCTATCTATCTATCTATATACATCTATATATGTCTATCTATCTATCTAAGTCTATATTACTATCTATCTTTCTATATATCTATTTATATATCTATATATATCTGTCTATCTATATATAGATAGATATATAGTTATATAGACTTATATAGATAGATAGAGATAGATAGACATATATAGATGTATATAGATAGATAGATAGATAAGGCACAGAAGAACACATTTAACTAAACACAACGATGCAAATTAGAAGATGCAACTTAAAAAGCAGTGTTTGTTACGTTTACATTGACTTTTTATTTTACTGCAGACGGTAATAACCCAAGATATTTCATATTTTGTCTGTTCAATATCTCTTTGTCATGTGTGTGCAGCATGTGGTTTTGCAAGTTTGTAGGTTTGTAGGCCTGAACTTCAGGGACTGATGTAAATGACAAATTGAATTGCTGCTTTTTTAAACTGCATTTTCTATATTGTTCTAACTTTTTCTGATTTCAGTTCTAATTTAAACTATTGTAAGCGAGACAGTGATTGAGTTTGTGTCTACAAGCTTTTAAACATATACTGAATAAAAAAACATTAAAATATATTGCTTTTTTCATTCATTGTAATGTAATATAATTTTTTTTGACTGGACCAAACAAAGTTCAGCGAATCAGAATTTTGCACAGAACTGTAGCTACAACATTTTTCTGTATCATTTGTCTCATTCGGTTCATTTTGCACAGTGCCCTGATAATGATTTAGCATCTTTTCCTTGTGTGATGCATACTGTTTCTAAATTAGCAGCTTCACATAAACACACACAATCCACAGCTCACAAACTGTATATCTCAAGTTCCTTTGTACTTTTAGAATATTTTTAGATTCAAGCTCATAAGAAATGGAAAGAGGTGAAAGAGGTAGGGAAGTGTTGTACAGCTGAGGGTGTTCACTAATCCGCTATTATTATCACTCGCTCATGTTTATTGTTGGTTGGACTACAGATTTTACCTGGGCGGGAGAGTTCACGTCATGCTTTTTCTGCCGCGGTACCGCTTGCCGCGAGGTCAAGTTGAACCATGTTGAACTTTGACCGCGGTAGCGGCGTGTTTAGAATTACTACAGAATGACGCACGACTTCAGTGGTCTTTTACTTCACCGCATACAGGTAACCTACCAACGATACAGCTCTTACAAACCAAATGCGATTATTATTATTGTCATTATTTACCACTGGGGGTGCTGGATCCCATAGACACAGTGCAGAAACGCCATGTCTCCAATAGGCGATGACACGGTCCCAGAAATAAATAAGCTCAGCGATTTGAAAATCCGCATTATTACACACGTTATCGGCCACCAATATCAGTTTAGGAGCTGTTATTATTAAAATAAAAGCTTAAGTGTATATATTTTACAGTTAATGTAGGGTATTTTAAGCTGAATGTAAGGTGGAATATTGTAATTCCGCAGGTCTCGCCGCTGGGGGGCGCCGAACTAAACAAAACCTAAATTCTTTAAAAAAAAAAAAAAGAACAACATTTTTTCAGTCAAAGGAGCTATGGACTTTAATCTACACAGATTTCTCTCATAAAAACGTTTATTTTGGGTAAGTAAAGCGCTTCTGTTTATTTTCAGTAAGTTTAGACTTCTACAATTTTGACTAAAATGGCAGATAATGCAGAGCTTACAGTGCAGCTACAAACAGAGCATAGTATGGAACTATCTTAACAAGTGTTTATAACCAAACCGACCGCATTTTCTCCTCTTGTTTAACTCAAAACCTTTTAATAAACAGTGATAATGGAACAGTGGTATAATCGCAATAATACACTCGAGGTTTGTAATATAGCATGTAATATTGGAGCTGCTGTGCTGATATACAGTCCTCGGACTACGGCCTCAGGCCTTCGACTGCATCATAGCAGGTCCAATGTTACATGTTATAGCGCCTTTAGTGTATTATTGTTTAAATGTATGACATTTATCAAGAACACAATATAAAACAGTGTGTTTGCATGCAGGCTACAGACCTGTGTAACCAAATTATCGTCCATAATCCCTGTGACCTAAAACTGCCACTTAGTCCCACATTCGCAGGTCGGTGTGTGGTGAGTGGGGAAGGGAAGGTCATGGTGATATTGTACAAGTTCAGGCCTGAGGAAGTGCAAGACTGCGACCTCGGCAATATGACGCCGAGCGACAGAGCCAGGCCAGAATATCCACCAGTCGCTGAGAAGTGAGAGATGAATCACACTTATGCACACAAAGACTGCCACTTTGGGTGTAATGAAGAGGGGAGTAAATATCGCCAGAGTGCTGTTTGCCTGCAAGGAACAAGGGTGACTCTTCTGTCCCATCAAACCTCTCATGCCCTCCTCCAAGAGATGGCACTGTCAAAACCTTTGCATGTAAAAGAAAGATTCAGATCTGAGAAGACCTTCCGTGAAAAACAACTTAAACCTATTATCCATTAGAGCTTGAAGACTTGTCTTACTTAGGAGTGAATTATAATTCCATTTTAAAGGGGCACAGAGGGCAACAATAGGTTTATTTACATATCTCTACGTCATATTTAATGAAATGCTTTTTTTCTTTTGCTTTCTGCACTGCAAAAATGGTAAGGAAGTCAATGCTAAATGTATTTAGTATTCAGCCATTTTTATAAAAATAATAATAATAATTTGTTCGGTTTACATGCACATTGTTGCCCCAACTCTGGATTAGGTAGTCTATTTTAACCTTAATATTTTAGACTGCTTTTACATTGCTTTCAGTTTTTTATCTAGTTTAAAATTGTATAATTTTCACAAATGAAGCGCACTTAGCGGCTAATGCTAATACTACTTCAGCATTTATAGCCCTGTACCTCAGGCAGAGTGGCTTTACTGCTCCTTACAACCTGACTGGTAGAATTTACACATCCATTAAACCTTGAAACCTGGTTTATCAAATAGTAACACCAACGTATGGCATTAGAGATTAATTAAAGCTTCTGATCTGTAGCTGCATGATGTTGCACTGCACTGCTTTCACTTAATTGTCTGGTCAAATAATTGCATGAACAAATATGTATAGATGTATGTGTTGATGCAGGTGTTTTGGGGGTGCACAGCAGAATAATACTGGGTTTCTTATCACTGTGATCCTATTGGAAAAGATCAGAAGATGCTGGAATCACCCTGCTTTAAATGCAGAATTTAAAAGATTATTAAGTGTTAACAGTCACTGGTAATTCCACCTTTCTCCATATGCCATTCAGACAGAGTATGTTAAAGGAAAGGAAAGCTTAGCTTAGCTTTACTAGCATCACTATGTATTCACTTTGTGGCCTGTTTGGTGACAAAGTTAACATACTGTTAATACGTTTATAATATGATTTACAATATGGTGAGTTGGTGTTTGTACACCACACTTACTTGGTTAATACCTAGAACAAGTGAAAGCATTCACTTGCAGATTCCAATATGATCAGGAGATTGCTGTTTCGAATCCTATTGATGTAGTTTTCCACCAGTTACCGGAGCCATGGGATAGCACATTTGGCCTTGTGCTAGTTTTCACCCTTCAGGTGTGTTGGGGCTTCACTAGTGATTGGGGGAGTCCTAATGAGTGAGTTGGGTATTTGGCTGTGTAAACTATGTTGGTAAATTGTGTTCTTAATATGATTGTGTTTTCAGACATAGTTTATGCACAGCCCTGGGAAAGAGCATGCTGGTTATTGTGTTTTTTTCTGTTGCAGTGTAGCCCAGAATACATCCGGATTGTACTAATTAACCTAAATGTCCCCTAGTGATTTAATCAGTAAAAAACAGCAGTCATGCCTGCTATTTAATGAATGTATAGATTGGACAGAAACAAACAGAAATGGTGCATAAGATGAAGAGAGGACTGCATTTTGAGGTGAAAAAAAGATAGACTGACAAATAGATTGACCCCCATTTGCCTGTATTAGGAAAAGATTAAAAACTCATTAATTGCTGACTGGTTTGATTATTCACTAGAATTCACTTGTGAACTGTGAAAGAGGCTTAAGTGGGACAAACAAATCTAACTAACACACACACTCTCATTAAGAGATTGGAACAAAGATGAATAGAAATGGACGCATGACACATCGTTAGCCTGCTTGCTTATGCAGTACAGTACATGCAGGAACAGTGCTAAAAGATGAAGTTAAGTAGGTCAGCTGTTAAGGCCTGCAAGCATTCTCTCCAGCATCCATCCTAACACAATGTTTTTATTGTAGTTATTGAGTTTACATGATTTAAAATCATGCTGCACAAGTATACCAGCACCCAGGCTTTTACATTTTATGTGTATATGATAATTACTGCAGAACACACATATGATAAATATATAGATGAAGCATTTGATTACATTGACAGTAGTTGCTCATTTCTGCATTTCTTCTTTTAATTTGAATTACAAAAAAACAGGTTTTAGCTTTCAGTCACGTCACTCTATTCTAAACAAACTGTTATCTACACCCGTGCTGGTGTGCACAGATGGGTAGAGAGTGTTTTGGTTCATATGGAGTAGACAGAGGTCTGAAGGCTGACCCAATCTCCAACAGAACCAGCACCAGGTGCAATACACTGATTACGAGTCTCAGAGGGCCGAGGGGCCAGCAGGCCACCCAAAGGCCCCCATATGGCCACCAACTGCTCCGTGCAAGGGGGCTTTTCTGTTTCAGAATGTTTTTTGCATGAACTCTGCTATGGCCTGCAGTGATTATTCTAGCATTAAAGAGCCGGTATCATAGAAAAGCTGATTTTTCTCGCTTTGTTGAAGAAAAAGTTTGCTGTATATAACCGTCATCTAAGTTATTCCAATACCAGATGGTGCTTTGCATTAAATATGGCCAAAACTTCCATCAAAGCATAAACATGCGAAATACATCCTAACATACAGCTCTAGACAAAAAATAAGAGATCACTTAAAAATGATGAGTTTGTTTGATTTTACCAAATTGAAAACCTCTGGAATATAATCAAGAGGAAGATGGATGATCACAACCATCAAACCAAGCTGAACTGAATTTTT
Source organism: Astyanax mexicanus (assembly GCF_023375975.1). NCBI lineage: Eukaryota > Metazoa > Chordata > Actinopteri > Characiformes > Acestrorhamphidae > Astyanax > Astyanax mexicanus. The sequence goes on along the minus strand of NC_064408.1, from coordinate 69,778,141 downwards.
GCACCAAGAGTGTGGCATAAAGTTATCCAAAAGCAGTGTGCAAGACTGGTGGAGGAGAACATGCCAAGATGCATGAAAACTTTGATTATAAACCAGGGTTATTCCACCAAATATTGATTTCTGAACTATTAAAACTTAATGAAAATGAACTTGTTTTCTTTGCGTTATTTGAGGTTACCTTTTTTGTTAATTCAGCCATTTCTCATTTTCTGCAAATAAATGCTCTAAATGACAATATTTTTATTTGGAATTTGGGAGAATGATTATCCGTAGTTTATAGAATAAAACAACAATGTTCATTTTGCTCAAACATAAACCTTTAAATAGCAAAATCAGTAAAACTGATTCAAAAACTGAAGTGTTCTTTGATTTAGCTCCCTCTGAGCGCTGGTAGCTGATGGCGAAGGTGGTTATCTAGCTTTAAAGATAAAACTGTAGTAGGTTATGCTTGGTTTAGCTTTTATCTTAGCACCTGCGTGCCTCACTGGCTTCACCACATCATGTTCCCTGAATCTTCAGGTGAATATCCACTGTGATGGCCCTTTTGCAAACATTGTTTTGTCCAGTTAGCTTTTAAACTTTTTAGCCTCACTATGCTTTGCATTTAGTCTTAAAAGGCTTTGTCTAATGGGCTAGGTGTATGTACATTTTGAGACTGTAAATATTATAAAACTGTTTGGGTAACATTTATTTTTAAGTCGCTTTGGATAAAAGCTTCCACTTAATGCTATATCGTGTAATTTAACATAATGTAATATAAAAACATTTCTGCAACATCACTTGTGTCGATATAAACTTTTTTTGCTTCTAACATTTCCATAACATTAGAGTTCATCAAGCTGGGAATGCTATGTGAGAAACATTCTAATAACCTTGTGATGTAAATCATTATCATGTCACCAGTTTTCATAACGGAACATTATTTCTGTAACTTCACAGGATAACTTCTTGCAACCTTTTCACAATGTTGCTAAACAATTTTATAATGTATCACAATTTTTTTCTTACTACTTCTTACACAGTAATGCATACAAATTCAACCCTTTTCAGGAAGGAGTTATCCCATTTCTTGCTTTCTTTCACTCTCTGGACTGATCTTCTGCATACACTGAGCTTATTCAGTCATACTCAGTCATAGCCTGCGAGTCAAGCTTGGTTTGGAGTGTCACTTTGTTTTCCCTTTGTTTTGCCTGAAGCTCTCTCTCTCTCTCTCTCTCTCACACACACACACACACATGCACACACAGACACACACTCCCCCACTTTCTCTCTCTCTTTCTCTCATGCACACAGACACACACTCCCCCACTCTCTCTCTCTCTCTCTCTTTCTCTCTCTCTTACACACACTCTCTTCCTCGTTCTCTCTCTCTCTCTCTCTATCTATCTATCTATCTCTCTCTTGTTGGCATAAACCCTCCTGGCTGTAGGTCACCTTGCAGGCTAACAGAGCAATTTGAATTCTGCACTTAATTCAGCATAATCTCATCTGGCTTAAAAATTGCTCTGGCTTTGTCTTACACAATTGACTCTTGCTTTGGTGGATAGGAACTGGCTTGTTCAATGATGCTTTATTGGAAATCAAAGACAGGTTTGGTTGAATGGGTACTGTGGAACTGTGGATGAAAGTAAAATTTTAGGGCTAAAGCACTCGTAACTCTCAAAAAGAAAACGACAATTAGAGAGATGTGCACAGATTTACAGTGGGTTAATTACATAATGCAACAAAAAGTGCATGAGTTGTATGTGCTTGTTCATGAGCATGCATGTGTAGTGTGTGTGTGTGAGAGAGAGAGAGAGAGAGAGAGACTGGAAACAGGGTCAGGGGAGGCTGGTTATCAGAGCAGAGAGACAGAAGGCAGTTTGCTGTGGGCAGAAGAGGCAGTCACACTCCTGCTCTCTTAACTTCACTCAGCGCTGTCATACACACTTTTAGCTCACTCTCACTCTCTCGCTCACACCACTTGATCATCTCTAAAAATCCTGTTTTTAATCTTTCTGGCCTCTTTCTCACTTTTATCCTGTGGCTGTATATTTCTGTCCAGATCTTTTTCATCTTCCAGGACCACGAAGACCACCAAGAGGTTTCATCAGGTTAACACATGGAGCCACAGTATCGTGGTCATCACCCTCTCACTCCAACAAGGTGAGTCTCTTTTACTTATATTCTTATATTTCTTATATATAAACACAAAAACCTATTTATTATATTGGAAACAATTTTATAATTTTTAACAGAATGCCTCAAGTAAATCACCCTACTTAAGACTTGATTAATCATTCATTATTTGGTATCAATGTTTCAATTAACTGTTTGAGCAGTACTAAAATTTTGACAAGTTTAATAATTTCTTAACGGTTATCATTAATAATTAGTTTAGACATTATTTAACCATTTAAAAACTACATTACTTCATCCATGTTTCCATCTTCCACCTTTTTTTTATACTGTCTAGAACCTTTGCACTTGTGTTTTCTTTCCTCATGTCTTTGCCTGTCTCATTGAATCACTCTCCAGTCCTTTTCTGTCTCTCACTGCTGGCATGCCACCCTTTCTGTTTGAAGTAACTGGTGTCATCCATCTAGACTGATAGACTTTAGACTCTCCTTTATTGTTGATATACTGTACACAAGACCCTGAATACATTTCACATAAATGTTAAATGACTTAAAATAGTATGGTAATAAACAAGGACAACATTGACATAATTAAATTATTAAATAAATAAAAAAATAATAATTAGGTCAGTCATACTGTATTATAATGAAATTAAATATTCCATTGTAAAAACTGCCTTATTATACATTACATTAGCCCTGGAACCTCATTGTCTGCTTAACTACTTGTCGATTTATTGGACAAAACATTGCAGTGTGTTCAATCCATCACAACCCATTTAGCAAAGTGTTCTTTGTGAATGTATAAAATCACTTAGTGAAAGCTCGAGCAGTGCACCAAAATTTGAAATCTAATTCTTTGCATTCAAGAAGAAAACAATTACAAACAATTTAAGAATTAAATACTGCATTGACTGCATTGTACCAACTGTAAAACATGGGGAAGGTAGTGTTATTATGGATCTGTATTAATTTAGCAGGTGTAGGGGAATTTATAGATGGCATCATGCATGTGTAATGTCTTCTGTGTTCATCAAAATCTTAAAGGAAAAATAAGCACAAGCTCTCCAACAAAAAAAAGCTCAAAAAGAATAATCTTCACATAAGGGTGTGCAGCTGTCCCAAACTGTACAAATTATATTAAAAAAATGATGGATATACAGATTTTTTGTTGCAGTTTCTTTTTCTTTTTTTGTTTAACCAGTAAATAATTTTAAAAAATCAGTCTCTTTTTATTCAGTAATGGCTGGTTTAATGATAATGATTTAATAGAAAAAAATATAAAAAATAATCTGTTCTAATAGTTCTATTAAAACTGTTTGTGACATTTTAGTAACATTGAACACAAGTGTATTCACTTTTGTTGTATACTACATATGATGGTGCTATAAACAGCATCTTCATTACTGTTCATAGCACATACCACATTTCCTCTTAGGCCATTTGAACAGAAGAGTTTTTCTATGGCTTCTTGGAATTGCCACAGGTATTCTATGTACTTTTCTCCGTCTGTGAATGAAACTTGAGAGACCTGAAGTGAATTTCTTCATTTCAGTTAAGAAAAAAATCACTTAAGAAACTTATCCTGAGGACTTAAAAGCAATTTACCTGAAAAGACAATAATAGGTAAAGGAGCAGTACTGAGAAATGACCACATGCCAGTAAAGAGACTAAAGAGGATTTTAGACCACTTGAAATCGAGTCTCCTAAAGAGGAACTGACAGAATAGACAGTATACATGCAGGATGCAGAACTAGTTTCATACATAGAATAATAAAGGCATTGGAATACCTGGCCTAGCTCAAAGAAAAAAAAATGAATGGAAGCCTCTAGTAACAAGGCAAGTATGCACTAGTTACAGGTGTATCTCAAAAAAAATTAAAATCATTGAAAAGTTACTTTATTTCAGTAATTCGAATTTGGCAGTGTGCCATGTCCTGCTGGAAAAAGAAAAATGTTGTCAGCAGAGGGAAACATAAAGTGCTGTAAGATTTTCGGGGAAAACACTGCACTGACTTTGGACTTGATATAACACAGTGGATCAACACCAGCAGATGACTCTCTAAACCATCACTGATTGTGGAAACTTCACAATAGACCTAAAGCAGCTTGGACTGTGTGTCTTTACGTTTCCAAATAAAATGTAAAATTAACTGATGGTCAATGATGGTTTTCAGGAAAATCTTTTATTTTCCAGCAGGACTTGCAGGCACACTGCCAAAAGAGCCAACTGGTCTTGTATGATATTCACATTTTCTGAGATACTGACTTTTGTGTTTTTATTGGCTGTAAGCCATAATCCTCAACAATAAAATAAATAAATGCTTAAATGCATGTAATACCTCTATATAATATATAAGTTAATATGCATTGACTTAAATACTATTGATATTTAAACTTTTTTAGAGATGCACTTGTATATCTCTGGCCTTATGGACCACCTAAAACCCAGATTAAATGACCAGAAGCAAACTGAATATTTCATTTCGAGTGGGTGTAGAGTCATAAAATGGGATCACATAATAATACTCAATACAAAGTTCAAATTCAAGTTCCCTTCATGTTGAGGAAAAATAAAACCTAATGTATAAAAGCTTTCAGTGTTTTCACTGTAAATCACTAAATATGCCACAAAGTCATAGTAATAATTTCCTAGTTCATTTGTTATACTACAATAAATGTCTGGAACTGTTTAAAAAAGACTGGTAGGTAAAAATGACTGTAGGATTATTTTTCTCTCCCCCTCTAACCGTTGTTTGTGTTTTCTCGTCTCTCCAACCCCCCCACAGCCTGTCCATACCATTCACTGCATGGATGAAGTGGCCCCATGTGGAAGGTGAACAGGGGCCAGGCTGTGTGGCCCCTGTGGGCCCTGGGCGTGTGCTGCTGAGGGAGCTGCTCTGGCAGTTGGAGCAGAGAGAGCAGCAGGTCCTGGAGGAGGAGTTGCAACACCGCCTCTCCCGGAGCAGCAGTATGGGATACCGACGCCCAATGGGGCGGCCTAGCTTACTGGCCCTGATGCCTGCCTCAGAGTGCAGACAGCTGGAGTGCCTCTGTGCTCGCATTCCTCCCTCACACACCGCCACTGTGCTCTCCAGGTAGGATTTTACTTTAAACACATGATCATCAATAACCCAGTCATGTGTGCTCTTTTAGAATATCAAAGTCAGCAAGAATACAGAAATGAAGCACCTTTCCTTTTCCTTGTTTTTTCACTTTTTTCCTCCAGTTTATTCATTCATTCCATATGTGAATCCTGCAACACTTTAGGCTAACTATTTAAATGAACTTAATTTGTGTTGTTACTGTGGACAATCTGTAACAGAGTTATTAGAGTGTAACATGTTGGAAACACAATTAAAACATGTGGTTCCTGCTATTGGAAAGCAAACTTATGCTCCAGACATTAAGAATGGCTGAAGTTAATAGGTTTCTTAATTATTTATGTGAATCAGAAGAAAGAGATACTTCACAAAAGTCATATGCAAAGGTTTGAACATACCTGTTTAAGTGACATATTTTTCATTTTTGAAGTGAGAATAATTGACTTAATTAAGTTACAGCTCTAGCCTTCAGTTATTTGAGATCTTTCATTCTTCTAAAACAGCATTAATGCTCATTTGTGCTTAACATTTACATTTGGATGTAGGTATTTGTCTTTACTCTACTTATTTTATTGTATTTGTCCATTTTCTTGGAAAGCTTTGGACATGTACGAAAAAGAGCAGAAAAACATATATAGAAATATTCACAACACCTTTACAAGTGTTCTTGTGTTTTCAGTATATTATAATTACCTTCATAATTACCTCTACCTCATAAAGCTGACTGAGAAAATGTCAAGATGTGCAAAGATGTAATCTAAGCAAGATATTCCTACTTAAAATAACCTAACACTTTTTGCGTTACTAAATTGGTCCATTTTTTTTTTCATAGTTTAGATGACTTCAGTATTAATCTACAATGCAGAACATTTTAAAATATGAAAGAATTTAAGGTGTGTCCAAACTTTTACATGGTACTGTATTTCTTTAATACAATTATAATTGTAACGAGTATTGATGCAGCTCATAAAAAATGTATAAGATTAAAAGTATTAAACTCATCCAAAATATGTAGTGAAGTAAAAGTAGAAGGAGGAGAGAAATAAATACTCCAGTAGAGACGGATACAGCATTACAGAAGTAGTATTACTTGTGACAAGTAGGTAGAGAGACCACTTTTCCAGTTAGATACAGTAGAGCATTACACTGATTGCAAAGACATTATTGTACACAAAAAAATAATGCTTTAATGCTGTTTCAAGGTTCCGGGATATTTTGGCTCACAACGATGTCCTGCCCTGGGAGCTTGTGTGCATCTTCAAGCAGGTGCTGCGGGACTTTCTAAGAAGGCAGGATGAGGCGGGGTACCGGCGTCCCTTCTCTCTGCCACCACCATTGCTACTCCCTGTTTCTCCTCCTGAAATGGAAACCAATGGGAGCACCCAACAGTCGAGGAAAGCATCTCCTGCCTCACCCTCACCTGAAGGACAAGAGAGGCACAGAGAGGAGATCCCGACCATCTCCAGCTATGTGGACCGGCATTTACGCAGCGCCTGCCCATATGCTGTCCAAAGAGACTGTCTGCCCTATTACCGAACACTGCCCGATGACTGTCCTGAAGCCTACAGCACTACCCTGTAAAGGTCAAAAATAGCTCAGAGTAACCCTACTGATCTCTGTGTCCTGTCTCCTTACAGAAACCTTCCTCAGACACAAACCCAGAACAGTAAAACACAGAGCATTCCAGTCTGGATCATTGTAAGCATGAGGTTTGTATTAGGAACACATTCAGAGCAGGGTCAGTTATGGCAAAAACAAGCACAACCTAGGCCAAAAATAACTCTGCTATAGGTACCACATTTAAAGCTGTCATGGCATTAGAAACGTTTGTGTCCTCAAACCCAGATTAGGATGAAGTGTGAATTCATGTCAGTTTATGGTATGTGGGCTGAATAAAAATATATACACAGCTCTGGAAAAAAAATTAAGAGACCACTTCTGTTTCTAAATCAGTTTCTCTGATTTTTCTATTTATAGGTTTATATTTGAGTAAAATGAACATTCTATAAACTACAGACAACATTTCTCCCAAATTACAAATAAAAATATTGTAATTTAGAGCATTTATTGACAGAAAATTAGAAATGGTTGAAATAACAAAAAAGATGCAGAGCTTTCAGACCTCAAATAATGCAAAGAAAACAAGTTCATATTCATAAAGACTCAAATGTTTAGAAATCAATTTTTGGTGTAATAACCCTGGTTTTTAATCACAGTTTTCATGCATCTTGGCATGTTCTCCTCCACCAGTCTTACACACTGCTTTTGGATAACTTTATGCCACTCCTGGTGTAAAAAAAATAAAGCAGTTCAGCTTGTTTTGGTGGTTTGTGATCATCCATCTTCCTCTTGATTACAGTCCAGAGTTTTTTCAATTTGGTAAAATCAAAGAAACTCATCATTTTTAGTGGAATCTTATTTTGTTCCAGAGCTGTACATGTATGTGGTCCAGAATGTCACTTTTGGTAGCTACTGATGGTTCTGAACTAAACCAAATCTTGACCAACATCTAGAGAAGCTATATTTATTTACTAATAATCTATATAGTCTATTTAATACAGATGTATACTTGTTTTTTATTACAATTTTAATCTAAATGAACTTCTGTGAAAATATAGTACTGTGCAAACATTTTGTTGTAGTTTATGGTGTTTGATCTCTGAAAATTCCAGACTCAGATTGGTTAATTTAATTGTCCTTATTTGTATTTTTTTAAATGTTAGTGTTTTAAGTAATGAGCTTGCAAGATTCTTAGATACACCTTTGCACAGTTGTGTATATAATTTATTTTTCTTAAATGAGCCTTTAAACTCTATAAATTTGTACAAACAAACTAATCAAAAGATATTAATCAAAAAGATATTAACATAACATCTATCAAAACTGAAATAGTCATATCTATCATGTGTGAGTGCACTTTCCAGTTTTCAATACTGTCCAAAATGTATCTTAATTTTTTTGCAGCAATTGAAAACATATTATGTGATTATTTTGTGATGAATGAACCAATGGAAATGTTTCAAAATCAATAAAATCTCATTTCATGAACGTACGTTCAATGTTAAGGCCGTATTTAATGTCTCCTGTGAAGTTACCTTATTGCAGTTACATTGTGGATCTGTATCACATTAAAAAGCCTCTTTATTCAGCTGCTTTACATATGGTTTGAAACTTGCTTTCAGTATTGCAGCAATCTTGCCCACCCGTGCAATAATTCCAGACCCACAGGTGTGTAATCCCTTTTGTACATCCTAAAAACAGTATCTGGGTGAAGGTTTTAGAGGGTGAAGAGAATGGGGTTAAGAGCAAACTCTGAGCAACACAAACACAATTGGTCGTGAACGTACTTACTAAATCTAATTTGCCTTTTCAGTTTTATTTCTGGGTAAGAGTGCTGAGATTAGCCTGAGGGGGTTGTATGCCTCAGTAGATTCTCCTCTCTGCGTAAAACCCAGGAATAACTTGGTGGACTGTTTAGTTCATAGACTGCCGTGTGTGTGTGTGTGTGTGTGTGTCTGTGGAACACAGACAGGCTCAGAACTATTATATGCTTTGCAGCCATTTTTGTTTATGATGGAATGTGGAACCAATGGCTCACCCCTCAGTCACTGTTTATTTATTCTTTGCATCTTGCTTCACTGAATTACTAGATCTTCTATATAAAAGGGAAAATGATTTCTTCACAGCCACTGATTATAAAGTTATGCAGTTCCACATTTAGATATATGAAAATGTTTAAATTCTGCTCTTGGTTTGCCTCATCTTTATACAATATGCATAGCAACTCTTTACTAGCTACACATATTTTGAGTATGAAGCGTGTAGTATAAATAAAAGTTGAGTACAATGTGACCACCAGACGTGGCAGGACACCAGTGAAAAAGAGAACTTTTGAACCTCAACTTGTTCAACTTAAAAGCAGAGTCTTTTTTTTACGAGGCTCCCCCTACAGGCCGAGAGAAAATGTTCACTGTTGCGCTTCTGTTTCTCCGTTTCCTGCCTCTAGCCATGCGTGATTGTTTTGCGCACAACAGACCAACAAACATGAAGGAAAGGTGTTTGTGCAGAGACTGTAAACAAATAACCATAACCAGCCATTTTACAATAACCACACCTTTTTGAATAGAGCTAAATAACGTTATAAAAAAGGACTTCTGTGGGGATATAAAAATATGACAATAGAGGTTACACTAGCTGTTGCATTTAAATAATGGAGGTAGAATTACAGTATATTGGAAAAATGTGATTAAACGTTGTCTGTTTTGCTATTAAAACCTATGGGGATGGGTGGGGTTACACAGCTTTCTGCAATCGAACAGCAGGGGGCGCCCGACCTGTAGTGGCTTCACTTTTGAGAGACCATGCTCTGTCCAGCTATACACAGTCGATGGCTGTATTCGGAATGGCATACTACCAGGAGTGGCCCCTTTTTCAGCCCGGGAGTTTCATGCCCAAATCCAGCTTTTTCCACGGAGCAGGAAGGCTAACAAGCTAGAAGCTAATAAGCTAATAACAACATTTAATAAAAACAGACAAATAGATATAAAATAGGAAAATAACCAACTAAACTAAGCTCAAAATGCTAAAAGAAATATAATTTAACGAATTCAAAAAGATCAAAACGAAATAGTGAATCCTCAAAGCAGTAGCTTAAAGACAGAATATAACGCTTTACCAGATTCAAAATTATGAACCTTTATTCTAATAAACAAGGCATATTTCGCCCTTAATGTTTATTAAAATGGCATATTTGGTGTCCATAATTATTCATAAACACAGCAAGTTATTAACTATAACATATTTCTGGCCCACCGGCGGGCCAGGGCGTGTTAAGAGGTTAATGATGTGTATTGGGCTCTACAAAATAAACTAGGCTAAATCGACATTGCAAACATTGCCCAATAGCTGACGATTCGAGATTATTTCCATATCTCTGTTTACCGGCTGCAGCTGGAGTCTGTCCTCTGGAAAACACGCTTGTTAATTTTAAACATTTGGCAGCTTCTTCTTCCATCCTCTTTCTTTTTTTTAATCTGGCCTTTTCGGCTCCGCCTGGACTCTTTTTACCCTCCATCACAGACAACTGATTGCTTCGTGCTATTCTGTTGCTGTATTTAATTTTATCACTTCAGAAAACACCACTGGTGGATGCTACCAACTCAAACATTTGGGAGAGGAGAATTCCCTCAAATGGTTAAACCCATCTAATCTACTGTGAAGTAGGGGCTGTGCTGTCAGATGAATAGAGAGTGCATACGTAGTTGAATGGAAATTAATGCAAGAATAAGGATAAGTGACGGGTAAAAATTTTTTTTCGTCCAACCGGCCCAAACTCGAGCCGGCCCATCGGGAATCCTCCCGAATCTCCCGATTAGCCACTCCGGCCCTCATACTACAATACTGCGTACTGCATACTACACACTGCCCAGTATGTAGTATTCAGTACTGCAACACTTTTGATTGTAGTACCCTATACGGGCCCGTGACACACCAGTCAGTGCTCTGTAGTGCTCCGAATTCCTCAGAGTGAGTTTTTAACAGAAAGAACATGAAACATTATTAAAACTAAAAAGATCTGCATACTGTCCAGAACAGCAATTGCTGATTTTATTTCAGAGTTTAATGTAAGTGCAGTTAACCCAATTCTAACAACCATTTAGCAGCTGCCCCCACAACCCAAGTATGTTCCAGTTATATTTAAATAGGTTTTCGTATTTATTTTAGTAGATTACTATTTTCATCCATGTAAGTACCAACATGAATAACATTTAATAACATTTAAACAAACTCATTCATATTTACACAATATCAACCATAAAAGAAATGAGACACGTTGCACAAGTGAAACAATTTCATTAATTTTTATTCAAACCATTCCCTTATTTAAAAGAAAAATATGTATTAAAACTGAGGGAATTGTCTATTAAATTAACAGAACGATTTATTAAAACAAATGTAATAATTCATTAAATTAACAGAACAATTAATTAAAACTGAGGGAATTGTTTATTAAATTAACAGAACGATTTTTTGGGGAATTGTTTATTAAATTAACTGAACAATTTATTAAAACTGAGGGATTTATTTATTAAATAAAGAGAACGATTTATTAAAACTGATGGGATTACTTATTAAATTAACAAAATTTATAAAAACTGTGGGAATTATTTATTAAATTAACAGAACAATTTATTAAAACTGAGGGAATTATTTATTAAATAAAGAGAACGATTTATTAAAACGGAGGGAATTATTTATTAAAAGTAACACAATACTTTATTAAAACTGAGGGAATTATTTATTAAAATAACAGAACAATTTATTAAAACTCAGGGAATTACTTATTAAATAAAGAGAACATTTTATTAAAACGGAGGGAATTATTTATTAAAGTAACAGAATAAATTATTGAATCTGAGGGAATTATTTATTAAATAAAGAGAACGATTTATTAAAACTGAGTGAATTATTTATTAAGGTAACAAAACAATTTATTAAAATTGAGGGAATTATTTATTAAAGTAACAAAACAATGTATTAAAACTGAGGGAATTATTTATTACATTAACAAAACAATTTATTAAAACTGGGAATTATTTATTAAATTAACAGAACAATTTATTAAAACTCAGAGAATTATTTATTAAATTAACAAAACAATTTATTAAAACTGAGGGAATTATTTATTAAATTAACAAAACAATTTATTAAAACTGAGGGAATTATTTACTACATCAAGGATAAGCTCTCACCGCTGTCGAGAACCTCCGCTGTTCGCTGCAGCAGTGCTCAGCCGAGGGTCCCGGCCACGGAGAACGCTCGGCCGCGGCAGCGGAGAGGCTCGACAGCAGTGAGCCATTACTTTCCAAAATAATTCCCTTAATTTGAACATATATCGATTTCCATCATGTAAAGCTTTATGCTGCTCATGTCAAACTGTGAGTACTGTACAAAAAAACAACAACAAGAATATCAAAAGATGGACAGCCATGTGTGTGTGTGCATGTGTGTAATTTGGAAAATAAAAAACCTGGATTGCATATTAGGAAGTGCAGTATGGTTTTGCAAATGGAAAACAGAGTGAAGAATGGTCATTTTAGTACATTTCAGTTGTTTTCTGTTTCTTTGCCAGGGTTTTAGTCAATGTCTAACACTGACATCAAGTGGATGTAAGGGGAATAGCAGACCTGAGACATTATCAGAATATTGTGCCCTGTGGCCCTTACAAATATAAAAAATAATTACTTAAGGAAAATAAGCATGCAATGAAAACGTGGTTGATCTATAGGTGCAGCAAACGGTTTTAATTATTCATAGTGACATTGTTTATTTTTAATTGCCATGATATTTGACCAAATTTTGCCTTGACAAGATACAACCCAGATAGCCACCGAGTGCTGGCCCAGTACTGGGCCTTAGCTGGTTTCTGACTGTCCTCAAAGGTGGCCCAGAACCGGCCACCGGACTCGGCCCAGTGTATTTTTGAACGTAGGACCAAGTCTGGGCCTTATTCGGTTTCTGACTCCTCGAAGCTGGCTGAGAGTCGGTCACCGGACTCGGCCCAGTGTCTTTTTGAACGCAGGACCAAGTCTGGGCCTTATTCGGTTTCTGACTCCTCAAAGCTGGCTGAGATTCGGTCACCGGACTCGGCCCAGTGTCTTTTTGAACGTAGGACCAGGACTGGGCCTAAGAATCAATTTTGAATCGAATTTTGGGATTCCCAAAGATTCACAGCCCTACTTTGTACTATGAAAAACATTGGTTTAATAGGTTCGCCCAAACAAAGGTTTGGCACCTGTGGACTTCTTGTTACTTTTTACCGTATTTATTTTTATTTGTATCTGTTTTAATACGTGGTACCTTTGCCAAGTAAAACTCAATATTAACTCAACTTAATATTGAGATGATTGGTTTTAAGAAATTTGCATCGGCCTAAAACATTTTCACAGTACTGTACATATACACACATACTGTATAGGTTTTTGTGTGTGTGTGTTTGAGCTGTACTATGGAGGACCAAAAATGACATAAGTATAAATAAATAAATGCAAACATAAATGTAGAAATAATAAATATATACATGAATAAATGAATAAATAAATAAATGTTGAAATAAATAAATAAATATATAAATAAATGCACATATAAATGAATGAATGAATGAATGAATGAATATTTGCATAGGTAAATAAATAAATTAATACATTTCTTATTTATTTATATATTTATTTATATATTTACTTATATGTGCATTTATTTATTTATTCATTCATTTATTTATTTCAACATTTATTCATTTATTTATTTCAACACTTATTTATTCATTCATTTATTTATTTCAACATTTCTACATTTATTTATTTATTTATTTCCACATTTCTTCATTTATTTATTTATCTCCACCGTCCTGTACTTCCGGTATCAGTGAGACAGAACAAAAGGGACGGCACAGCAACATCGCGGCTATAACCCCTACTGCAGTAACAACTGCTGAAAATGAATGAGGGTCAACAGCTTAAAAATGTCGCCGCTGCAGGCCAAGGCAGGAGCAGTGTCACTACCCGATCTGTACCCCCTGCCCGATTTGTTCCGCGCATGCGCACGCATTGCAAACTGAGCAGGGGCACAGATCAGGTAGCCACGGCTGTTACACCAGCCGTTGTGCGCATGCGTCAACAGTTTTCGGCTCTGTGAGGTCGCTGCTCAAGCTTAACTTCCGTTTTCTGAATTATAGATAGACTGATAGGTGTTTAAACGAAATATTTCGAAAATCAAACAAAATAATCTATTAAAATGTATGTATGTGGTGTTTTTTTTACATATGCCAAGTCTGTAAACTACTTCACATTTTATTAACTTAATTACACCTTTAGCGATAAGATTAACATCTACATGCTCAAGTATCAATTTATAATGCTTACCATGAATTAATGAATGAATAAATTCATAAATAAATAGAGCCAGAACACAATAATTCGCATAGGCTAACTAGCAGTTTATCTTTCTGTAATCTAGATAGACTGGGAGATATAAATAAGTAAAATACAAACATCAACTAGAAAATAATGTTCTTTGTTCTTGAGCAGTTGATATATAAACTGTGCATTTTATGCTTTGTCAAATTTAGTATTACAGGGTGTATGAGGCATTTAAAAAATTTAATTTGTTTACCATTATAACAAACCTGTTTGGGTTATATCCATTATATGGGGTGGTGGTGTGGTCTTTGACCATTTGTAGTATTCCTCAAGCTAACAAAGAGTTTATTAATAAAAAACATTTATTTTTGCTTAAAATACACAGCAGAATGTTTAGAAATGGGAACCAAATACCATGTCTCTAAATGTGGTCCTGTATCAATATGCTACTAACCATTAAAAATAAGGTACAACACATTTATCAAAATACCAGTTTATTTTCTTCTCAGAGAAAGCATGAGAGCAAAAAGCAAAACAAAAGAAAAACATCCCTCTCAACACACAACCACCCAGCCACTCCCACCCTACCTCACCCCACCTCACCCCGCCCCACTCCCACCTCACCCCGCCCCACTCCCACCTCACCTCACCCCAACACACCCCACCCCACCTCAACACACCCCACCTCACCCACTCCCACCCCACCTCACCCCAACACACCCAACCCCCCCGACACAAACACCCACCACAACACAAAAACCCACCCTCCCCAACTCAAAGTACCCCGACACAAACACGCAACCACCCACCCAATTAAAATGGTAGTCACAATAAATAAACATTCATACAGATATTTCAAACACAGGTAACTGTTTTTACCTTCTGCTGTAGTTAGGACCTGAAAGAAACAACTCTTCAGCCTCTTGTATAGTTATTCCCTGTAGTGTAGACATGGCTTGGGTGATGCACTAACAAAAGGGTTAAAAAAATTAAATATAAATTATAAAACTGCATTATAAAGATTCAGCACTGCAGTGCAGTGATTAGAAGTGATTAGCAATGGTGGTGGTGTATGAGGTGTTAGTGCATGTTGTGCTGGTACAGTGAGTGGATCAGATATATCAGTGCTGCTGGAGTTTTTAAACACTGTGTCCATTTATTGTCTCTCATTCTATTAGACACTCCTACCTATCTGCACCACAGTGTATATGTAAAGTCAGATAGAAGCTCTGAGTCTGTTGCTGCATAGTTGGTGCTGTCAATACTCTAGTCCTTCATCAATGCTCACTGGATGTCCACCGCCGGTGGACTATTCAGGTCAAGCAAGTGAAACTGAGGTGTTTAAAAACTCCAGCATTAGCGTTAGTATCACTGCTGAAAATGACCCAATAACTGTCTGAGAAAATGTATTGTGGTTATCATGGTCTCACAGTACTACTCTATTGGATTTTAAAAAAAGATACATTTGATTAAAATTTTTATGTAACTTAAGTCACAACAGGCTATTTAACATTGTTAATAGATATTTACTGCATACCTAGTAACCTTACCTCTGGGAACAAAACATCCAAAATGAACTGCACTTGATCCTCAATGTGGAATTCTACTGGTGCAGATTTCAGGACATCCTGAAGATAGAAAAATAGGGAGTCCTGTTCTTCCTCCGAGTCCAGGTACACTGGCACCCGTAGAGATGATCCCTTCTGGATTCTGCTGAGCCACTTCGAAGGCTCTTTTCCACAGAGTACACCCTTAGGTCAAAAGGCAAAGTGCCAAAAGCACTTCATCAAAACATGAGCAAACATTTAACATTTCTAGTTGAATGTCAAAAGTAGTTTATGTTAAAAGTTTTGGACTGTAAATCCACATTAAAAAAAAAAAAAAAAAGTCCCCCAACACATGGTGACAACAAGCATGAATTATAAGGCCTTTTGCTTATTTGCTTATAACACTGTAATGGTAAAACAATGTGCAAATTGTAAATAACAAACATTGTTAATGTGTGACAAACATACCAACAAATGTTGCCGGACTCCATGGTCTTGTACAGCAAAGTCTACCAGCTTCTTTTCTTGGGCTGTGCGGTTGACCATGGTTTGCACATGAGGTGGAATGTCTGAAGTGATTGACCTAGATACCCTAAAAAGTGGCTGAAGGGTCCCTTGCAATAGCCTGCTAGCCCTGTCAGTCCAGAAAGCAAACCTCTGGCCATGTCTGTTGAATCAAAAAACTTAATCAGCAGGTAATCAAATGAAATAAAATGCAGAAAAGGCATGAATACTTTAGCAGAGTGGCCTTACCCTTCAATCTGAAATCTTTCCATCAGTAAGATGCACCACCACTGGCGGATTAATGGCACATCATTCTAAAACATATATAACAATGATCAGACAATTGGGGTGGGGTTTGAAATATTTTTTCTATATTAATAGATGCAACTGACCTCTGTGAAGATAAATGGGGTATTGGTGCAGATACAGAGGGCATACTGTAAAAAAATAAATCTCTCTATTATACCCAATAACTCAAAATGCTGCTTATCACAACTTAAAAGGATGCTTACAATGAGTATAAGGATGCCACAGTAGTTCCCAGAAGTTTGTTGAGGGAAGTGCTGGAAACAAAATATTAAATATTACTGTTAAGTAAAGGTGTTGAACCAATAGAAACAGATGTAGACAAGTGCTTCACTAAAGTAAGCTTAGGTTCCCCCTTACTGAGTTACTGCCAAAAGCCATTAATACATGAAGTAGATGTGCTGAAGATAGAGATTGTTTCAAATTGTGTAAAATAGACAGAAAGTCCCTAGGTCTGGACAAGAAAGAATGTATGGTGGAAAGAAGACGAATGAATATAGCAAAAAGTATCAACTGGTGGGCTAGTCATGGCTCAGTTTCCCAAAATCACAGTAGAAAATTCTCTTCAAAAGAAAATATCTATAGTCTTACATTACATTTAAGCCAACTGATGTCCAGAGTTTTATATAACCCAGTAAGAAAATAAAGAAAAGGCTTTACATCAAAACTTCTGCCGGTCTTCTCTGTCCAGGGTCTTGGGTCAATCTGGCCTGCAATATGTCTGCACATAAAATGGAAAAAAAAATTAATTATGGACACACACTTACTGAAACCTATAGTCATACAATTGTTCTCCATGGTCTTGTTTCATAAAATGAGACCTAATCCTACAGCCATCGAACAAGGCTTCTGCGTAAACATAAAACAAAAGAACAAAGCTATAAATAAGCAGCCATAGAACAAGGCTTTTTGTAAATCATCAGCCATAGAACAAGGCTTTTTGTAAATCATTAGCCATAGAACAAGGCTTTTTGTTAATTTTCAGCCATAGAACAAGGCTTTTTGTAAATTATCAGCCATAGAACAAGGCTTTTTGTTAATTTTCAGCCATAGAACAAGGCTTTTTGTAAATCATCAGCCATAGAACAAGGCTTTTTGTTAATTTTCAGCCATAGAACAAGGCTTTTTGTAAATCATCAGCCATAGAACAAGGCTTTTTGTAAATCATCAGCCATAGAACAAGGCTTTTGTGTAAATCAGCAGCCACAGAACATGGCTCTTGCGTAAAATATTATTGGTAAAAGCCACTGAACAAGGGCAACTTTTTCCTCTCTCTTAACCTAAATATCGTTTTGTACGAGTCATCTCCAAAACCACCAGGGAGTACAGAATCTAGAAAAATGATCTCTCTCTCCACAACCAGTAAAACCTGCAATGGACATATTTCAAAATGATAAGCTAATCAACAAACTTCATTCTAAAAATCTGAATATCTATTTTTTGAAACTGTAACTCAACACATAGCAAATAGTGATCCAGTTGATTCTGTTGCATACTCCATGCAGGGAACAAAATCGCATCCTTGGAACACAGATTGTTCTGGTGTAGAGAAAGAAAATGCAACCATTCAACTACTGTGCATTGTACAGAAATCATTGCATTAATGTGCAACTGTCTGTCTGTGTGTGTGTTTAACTTCACTTTACCGGTAAACTTGAGAGTGGGTCCACATTCATCGTTTTCCATGTGGGAACCACATACATGTCAGCAATGTAAACATCTTTCCCCTATTTACAACACAACAAGATTAGCAAATGTATACAAGTACCCATGAAGAAGTATACAAAATAACAATGTTTGAGCTTCTGTAATTAATTACATGTTTTTGAGCAGCTTCTCTGATGATCTTAAAACATGCATTCCCAATCTAGACGTAATAAAACAAAATAAAGGCATAAATTACACACAAAAAAAAACTATTTCTGTGCCTTTGAGCAAGCATGCTGCAACATGAATATACTTACAGTAGACTCCATGCACTGATTTAACCCAAGACTCCACAAGTCCTCACGTGTAAGACAGATATTGTCATCTTTAACAATCAATTCTGCTGCTGGAAGGCTTTTGTCCAGGACATATTTCAACTGCAATTAAAAGAGTTAGCAAGGGAGGGGGGGTGAGAATGGTGTGAGAGTGTAAGTATGTGAGAGATGGTCTGAATATACGATTGCAAAAAATTATTGGTAGTGTCTAACAGTGTGTGAAGGAGAGTGAAATTTGGAATGGGCTAGGTGGAATCATCCCCTACCAGTTTTTCCTGGAGAGGACCCAAGTCTTTTTCCCATTTCTCTCCAGAAAAAGCATAAGGATGGTCCTGTTGCTTCATCAGGTGTACCATACTCATGGTCCTGAAGTGACACACATGGAACTGCTCCATGATCTGAAGAGACAATAAAAAAAAGTAAGTCTAATATTAATAAAATAAACTTTACAATATACACCTTACATGTCAACCATTAAAAAAAAAACACTACTTAGCTCTTACTTTCCAACCTGTAGAAAGGCCTTAGCCGTGAGACATTGATGCAACATCGAGTCCCATTATCTTTCACCACTGATGCCACACCCTTTTTAGAGATACTATCCACAGTGAAAGGACCTTTGTGGCGGTCAGCAAGGGTGCCAGGACTGATTGTGCTCATAAGCTTTCTCTTACGGTTCCTGTAAGACTTTTGTTGTCTTTTCTGCGCATTTTCAATGTTGCTAAGCACCTGAAAAAAAAAAAAATTACACTTTACTACATGCCATTGAATAAAAAAAAAACTTCTGTGGTCAGACTACATGAATTTGGACCTAACCTTCTCATTTAAAATTTTCATTTCATTTACTCGGGTGTCAAGATCATCTTCTGGGTCAGCAATTTTAAAGTCTTCTCCCATGGGACAGGCGTTCATAACCTCTGGCAAATGAGGGTGCCGATGGAAGAATAAGAAATACGGGGTGTGCCTGGTTGAAGACTGGTTAAAAACAAATTAAGTTATCAGAAATAAAACATTATATATCGATTACATTATATATCGACCATAATGAATGTATAATGAATACCCACTTGCTTAGCAGTTAGTACCATACACAACTGCAGGTAAATGGATGTCCCAATCATTATGGCTTTCATTTACATACTTCCGCAATACACGTTTGACATTTTGATTTGTTCGCTCATCCTATATATATATAAAAAACAACAACAATTAAAACATTTCCTAATTTTTTTTAACATTACAGGGAAATGTCAAATAAAATTATGTTGAAAATTACCTGCCCATTTGTCTGAGGGTGGTAGGCACTTGAGACAGCATGTTTGATTTTCAGAGTTGCAAAGATGTTTTCATTCAGCTGTGTGCAAATCATCAAAAAGGAAATACAGTGTGCATAGCAGAATGTCAGAAAAACATGTGTGCTAATTAAGATAAATATCAATGTTAAGAATTCACATTATACTAGACTTTTACCTCATTAACGAACTCTCTCCCTTGGTCAGTAATAATTTTCTTGACCATGCCGAACAAGTAGAGTGTCTTTATGATGGCTGCTGACACTTCAGTTGCAGTCTTATTTTGCAGTGGCTCAGCAACAACCCACTTTGTATATAAATCAGTCATGGTCAACACATACTTGTTTTTTTGACCAGTTTCTCGCAGTGGGCCAATTAAATCCAGGCCAATCACCTCCCATGCAGCCTTCACCTAAACACATATTTTCCATTACCTTTCAAAACATTTATTTTCTCTATTAAACAAAACAGAATTTGGAATACCTTAATAGAATGTAACACTGGTGTCCCCGTCTTCATGGGGTCATTTAGTTGGCAGCGGCGACAACACTTCACCTAAAAAAAAAAAGAAGAATTAAGTTGGGACAGTGTCTAAACATGTACAAAAAGTAAAATAAAATGCATATCATAAATACATATTAGAACAAGGGGTGTGCTATATAATTTCGTGCACAATAATATTTGTCGTTACATTACTTTGTTTTTGTTACACTATTTTTATACAAAATCAGAATCTTGGTAACTATCTATGAAAGATTTCTTTTGTTTCTACTGAATAAATAATATGAGGCTGAAGTTGGTTTGATATTCGCAGCTGCCGCTTCACTGAACCACCGTGAACTAAAGGGAGCGTTCACAAACTGTTCCGCATATTATATTTAACACCTCACATATCAACACTGAAGGCGCTATAATGAAGAAAAGCAGTACAGCTGTTTATTAACTATGTAAATATACATTATGTTATAAAATGCAATTTTATATACACGACCTTCCACTTATTTTCTGTTCTAGTGTAATTCATTCATTTCCTAAGTAGAAAACATCTTAAATAGAGAATTAGCCTCCTACCTTAAGGGAAAACCTGGCATTAGCCTGGCCAGAGCTAACTGTTAACTGTAAAATATTTATTTTAATTACTGAATATTAAATTAATAAATTTTATATATAATTTAAAAAATACAATAATATTTTAAAAGCCGTTGCGCTCAAAAAAAAAAATCCAGTGTGATTTTAAGAAATTTTTCATCTTGGGCCAGACCAAATACTGATACTGATAAATGATATGAAATTCTAGTCTCCTATTTTAAGGAAAACCTAGAATTAGCCTGGCCCGAGCTGATTTTATACTTTAAAATGAATTAGCAACATAGCATACACAGCCATAATGCAGCAAAAATTTAATATAAGCTGATGGTCCAGTACGATTTTGAAGGATATTTAATCTTGGGCCATGCCAAATACACATGATATAATGAGTTTTAGTCTTCTACTTTAAGAAGAACCTGAAATACTTTATACTTTAAAACGAACTGGCAACATGGCATACAAGCTATAATGCACAAAAATTAATGAATATAAAGCCAGTGATTCCAGTGCGATTTTGTGAATACTAGAACTCTTCATCTCATGTTTATTTGTTCTGGTCCAAAATGAAAAAGTCCTTCAAAATCATACTGGAACGTCAGCTTAATATTCAATTTTTGGTGCATTATGGCTCGTATGTCATGTTGCTAATTCATTTTACAGTATAAAATCAGCTCAGGCCAGGCTAATTCTAGGTTTTCCTTAACATAGGAGACTTCAATTTCATATCATGTGTATTTGGTCAGGCCCAAGATGAAAAAATTATTTGAAATCACATTGGAACATTAGCTTTTTATTCATTTTTTGTGCAGTATGGCTCACAAAGGTTTTTAAAATATAATTTTATTAAATATTTTTTTCATTATATATTAAATTGTTAATTATATATTCAATAATTAAAATAAATATTATACAGTATACAATTAGCTCTGGCCAGGCTAATGCCAGGTTTTCTCTTAAAGTATGAGGCTAATTCTCTAGTTTAGATATTTTCTACTTAGTAAATGAATGAATTACACTAGAACAGCACGTTAAAGTAAAACTGGAGAAAGTAAGTGATGGAAGGTAGTGTACATACAACCAAACGAATCAGGAGCTGCGAATATCAAACCAACTTCAGCCTTGTATGAATAATACTGTAATATTTATACTAAATAAAACATTTATATGTACTGTGTTGCAGTTTTACGCTCTGGAAATAAATAAGAAATTGTGTTATAACTTCACAACATACCCACTCAGTTACATCTTTCATTAGGGTAGGCCAGAAGTATCCAGCAATCACCCTGTCTCTCGTGCCTCGTACACCGTTGTGGTTGCCGGTGCCGGAGTTATGGCACTCCATCAAAACAGACCTTTTTTCCTCCTCAGTACAAACAACTAGTCTCATATACGTTTTATTTGGTCCAGTGTAAAACAATCGGTTGTCTGCCGAAAAAAAAACACGTTTCATATTTAATTACTTATTGATATAATAAAATACTCCGAGCTAAATTAGCTAGCATAGTTAACCTAGCTATACTAACTAGTTCACATAACGGGACACTTCGCTTCCTCAGCTAACGCAAACCTTTCTAAAATATGATATGATTTTAACTTACCTTTTGCTATGAAGTTTTCAGACACACGCCGCATTTCCTTGCACATTTTTTTGTTGCATGGTGGAGTAAATGTTCCACTTAAAATGTACTCTTTCAGAGCTCTGTAAAAACTTAAGTCCTTCATTTTGAAACCGCGTTTTACAAGCTGTTTGCGACAGTGTGAGCGGAACCACAACTTGGCATTGCCTACCTGATCTGTGCCCCTGCTCAGTTTGCAATGCGCATGCGTGCGCATGCGCGGAACAAATCGGGCAGGGGGTACAGATCGGGTAGTGACAAGCAGTAGAACCAAAACTTTTGCAGCTCAAAAACCAATCCTGCTTTAGAGCGAGGATAGGACCGCCTACCTAACTATCATACAAATGCAGAAATAAATAAATTAATAAATGTGGCAATAAATCAATAAATAAATGTAGAAATGTTGAAATAAATGAATGAATAAATAAATGAAAAAATAAATAAATGCACATATAAATGAATAAATAAAAATAAATATAAAAAATTAGAAATGTATTTATTAATTTATTTATTTACCTATACAATTATTCATGTGTGTATTTATTTTTTATATATTTATTTATTTATTCATTTCTATGTGTATTTATATATGTATTTATTTATTTCAACATTTATTTATTTATTCATTTATTTATTTCAACATTTATTTATTTCTACATTTATATGTGCATTTATTTATTTATTTATTTATACGTATGTCATTTTTGGTCCTCCATACTGTAATACTTAAATATATAAATACATCTACATTAATTATAAGGAAAATGTGTTGATTATAAAGATTAAAATAATATAAAGACAATTAAAATAAAGATAATTTAATAATTCATTGATGTCTCCTCCTCAGTAAATTTATATCTTACTCCCTGAGAGCATTACACACCCACCAGTATAGTTTTTCTTATTTATATTTTCTGAGTAGGCTCTAAAAGCAAGTTATACCTTCTCTACACATATTTAATTGTACGCTTGTTTCTATAGATACAACTATCAACTAATAGAATCAAAGTACAGTAATAGTTTAATGTTAAATATGTTTATTGCAGTCATATTTACAAATATAATGCTGTTATGTTTTTTCTTTTGTATGACATGACCATTTTAAATTCAGCATCACATTCTTGAAATAAGTACTTGGAAAATTGGGCACCAGCAGAAGCGAAAGTAGGGGCAGCAACATTAAAACATATTAATTTACTGACAATAATAAAATGTATCTATGATTTTCCTATTTCCTTTTTTGCCAATATAAAACATGAATAATTTAATTGCTCTGAAAAGCTCCACTATTTTACTTAATGTTGTTAAATTCTCCTGTTGTGTCTAACAGGATAACTGTGTGTGTGTAATTTAATTTTAAACTTTTTCAAGTAAAACATTTTTGTCTCTAGTATACTAATATACTGCATACACAAACAACTTCTAGTGTGATTTTACAAATTAGAGAAATGTTGACTAAAGCTTATTTGGTAGTAGTGAGTGTGTTTATATAAAAATGTGCTAGCTAAGTTAATAACATACACTTTTAACGAAGTAAGGTTAGCAGAGTGTGCAGGAACGTATTACTGAACTCTGGAATAAACAATACAAATAAAGATTTTTTTTATATTAACTCACAGACACAGCACCATTTTATTTAACTAAAAAGCTAGCTAAAACAAACATTACACAGTGACTTGTAGAGACACACAACCACTAAGTTAACCTAGCTGACTAGCTAGCTAATGTACAACATCTAAACAAAAGTTCTGTGGAAGCATTTAGGTTAGCTAGTAAAGACCAATTCGCTAGCTAACTACCAAATTGGTTAACTAGCAAGCCTAAATGCTTTTACAGTATGTATGTTTGTAAAAGCATTTAAGCTAACGCTAGCAAACTGGCTGGTTTCTATCCTAGCTAGCTAACTGTTTATAGCTTAGCTAACGTAAATACCGAAACAGTACTTCTGTTCTGGCCTTGTACACTAGTTAACAATTTGAATTTCAAGTAAAAACATACTTTTTGGTTGTCTGTTAGTAACTGTTATAGCTACATTAACATTTACATTAACATGAAATGTGTTTAATGCTACATTCTGAGATAATTTAGCTTCAGATAATATCACCTTGATATGCTGCTAAGTTAGCTAGC
Source organism: Astyanax mexicanus (assembly GCF_023375975.1). Classification (NCBI taxonomy): domain Eukaryota; kingdom Metazoa; phylum Chordata; class Actinopteri; order Characiformes; family Acestrorhamphidae; genus Astyanax; species Astyanax mexicanus. Next base: position 69,753,536 of record NC_064408.1, on the reverse strand, counting down.
TTAGCTAACTGAAGAGGCAACACAGATAGGGTTATAAATCATATTTGACGGCCAAAATATTTATTAAGTCAAAATAAATTATATTTCAAAAAAGGTACGTAATATTAGTTAGGTTTCCTACCTACCTACAAACTTCAAAGGTTTCAGGATAGCTGACAGTTGAGGAACGTTGTAATGTTTGAGGAATCCGCGCGCCAAGTGCTACGAGAAACCGCACGGGTTGAACTGGGCTGATGCGCAGGGGCACCAAGGTAAATATCATCTAGATTCATTTACACTCTAAACGTGATCACACGTTTGGGGTGTGCGCGACGGTTGGTTTTGGGGTCTAGGGATGCTGATCGTGTGTGTGCGTGTGTGTGCGTGTAGCAGTACTATAACAGGCTCTGTGTGTGTGTGTGTGTGTGTGTGTGTACTATAACAGGCTCTGTGTGTGGGTGTGTACTATAACAGGCTGTGTGTGTGTGTGTGAGGAGCAGCATAACAGCGGGAGTAAGTATTCTTACGGACAGGAGTCATCTATAACTGTAAATAAAAAGAAAATATACAAGTCAGCTTTGGTAGAAAAGTGCTAACAGTAGGGAACAGTCAGTTTTCCACTTTGTTAGTGCAGTGCTGGTACAGGGTCGTCTGCCGTATTTGAGCCAGGACACACCTGTGTTCAGAGAATCAGCAGGTTAGGTGCGACAGTCGTTCACCAGCACCAAAACGACTGCTCAGTGACAGTGATGTAGAACACTCAGAAAGTGACACTGGGCCAGCTGTGGGCCAGAAGTATTTTTCTGCTTGCGACTCTAAACCAGCAGTGCCGACTTAGAAACGACTCCGGGCCAAAGTCGCTGGCTATCTGGGAAGGTAAGTATGGAGACAATATGACAAATATTAGGTGAGTTAAATATTATTAATTATTGTACATTTAGTACGTGTCTTCAGTCACTTGAAAATAAAACAGTGTGAAGGTTGTGATTTCACTGGGATGTCTTTATGGGGTGAGTTTTCCCAGATTTGCACATGAAATTCTCACACACTTTTAAATAAATTATTTTGATGTACAGAGAGCTGTGAATGCTTAGACATGATTTAATAAATAGCTTGATATTTTTTATGAATTTAGCTAAATGAATAAATAAAATACCTAAATTATTACAAAGCATTACAAAAAATATATTATTTAAATCCAGTGGCGCATTAATGTTTATGACCGCTGCACAAAGCCTTCTCCAGCACATGTTTTATATATATATATATATATATATATATATATATATATATATATATATATATATATATATATATATATATAGTAATATTATATTATAATATTATATAATATTATTATCATCGGTATTATTATTATTATTTTTTATTATTATCATTGTTACTATTAGTAATAATATTATTGGGTAAAAAAAGCATACGGGTCTTTTAGCCGCGGGAGCGCGCACGGTGTATAAGATTCGATTTATTTGTTTTTATTTAAACTGTTTCTGAGCTTTACGCCACAGCAGCAGTTTTTCCGCTCCTGAGAGAGATTTCCTCTTCTACTACAGACCCACCGCCTGATTAATCCTTTATACTGTTTAATTATCTACATTATCTTTTAATTATTCTGTAATTGTTGTGTTTTCTGTGTTGTTGTTGTTGTTTTTTTGTTGTGTTTTTTTTTTCTTTTTTAGGTAACCGGATCCGTTGTGAGGACCGACGCCCCGCGGTCGGACATGGACTGTCGGCGGACTTTCAGCGTCCATCCACCTGAGGTCAGTAAGCTCGAAATTTCCCGCGTTTTAGACCAAATTCATCATCAGGAACTGAATAAAACTGAATAAAAGTCAGAAATAAAGCTGGAGATGGATCAGCATGAATTAAAGTGAGTCTCTGTTCTGCAGGCGGAGTCTGGAGCTCCAGAGGCTTCACCTCCTCGCACTCCGCCTCTTTCTGTGAGTCTCTATTAAACTGCTACACCTCTATCAGACCCAGTATAACCTCACTTTAACTCTTTCAGACTCGCTTATAGAATTCAGCTCAATTTATTACTATCAGAACCACAGATTTACTGATATGGATGAATTATAAACCATTAAACCTAAACGGGTTGTTATTGAGTTGTGATAGTTCAGCTGCAGGGTCAGCGGTTTATCTCAGTAACGAGTGTGCACTAAGTGGAGCTGACTAGTGTAACACATTATTTAGCATTTACTTTATTTAATAACGCTAGCAGACTGTGTAATTGTCCCTACTTGGGTTTATACAGGTCGGTTTATGTGCTCAAACATCATCAAATAAGCTCATAAAATATCTACTGGGCTGTTCAAAACATCAGTGTTAGCAGGGTCATACCCAGCTTTAAAAATTACATTTTACATTGCAAATAAACTAAATTGAATTTACAGTTGTTACATTTGATAATAGACAGGCCAATATAAATACTTCAAACTGACTTGACATATAAGGTTTTTACTTTGTCTTGTAATTTTTTTTTTACATTAGAACACAGTGGAAGTTTTATAACACATATTGTTAAATATATAGTAAACTAACTAAGTAAAGTATGTTAAATCTACTGTATATGTATACAGTAGATTTAAAAAAAAGGGTTGGAATACAATTATCATTTGTTTCAATTGCAGGTGGATTCTGCGATGGACAGCTCAGACGACTGCAGCGTTCTGTCGCTGGGTGAAGTGCCAATCTCCTGGGTGGAACCGAATGCCTGTGTTAAGGAGGTGAGAAAAACACAAAGAAAGATTAAATTACAGTGAAGCATCACTGTCACACAGCTGCATCCAAAACCACATACCACCTAAAGTACTAAAACATTACAGTATCGTATATAGTATTAATTAGAGTTATACAGTATATATAAAATGGTAAAGTTGAGATGCCTGCATGGTCTGTGTTCAGTATTATTTAAAAGAACACTCACCAGCTTGGATGTAAACTCTTGTATATGTTAATATTTTTGTGGGTGTTTGTATTAGAAAGTGGTTAGTACACATTTTTCCTATGTTTCAATTACAGGTGGTTTCTGATCCGGAGATCAGCCCACAGCACGTCGACGTTCTCCTGCCGTTTTGCGTGAGTCTCTATCAGACTGTTATTGTTGAGCAGCCTAAAGTTGAATAGATGATTAGTCCACATTGCAACATTATAGCACTATAGATTTATTTTTTTCTTTTAGGTTGTGGCTGACTTGTAAATTAAATACAAATAACCATTAAAATGTTCTGCATATTAACATTAAGGCTTCTGCAATGTCAGTATCAGATTTCAGATTAGTCTTTTTGCCACTGTTTGTTTAGAATTGAATATTTGTATGGATTCTCTTGAACAGTGCCAGGAAGCACCGACTGCACACCTGCCCACCATCACCACCACCTACCTAGAGACATCCCAGCAAGACGACACTGGACTCCCCTCACCGACCCGTGGCAGATTTGGTAAACGCCTCACTAACATCTTTAGCAGCATGTTTAGTTGTTTCAGGTCACGTGACCGGGTCGTGGCGCTGGTCGGAGAGGCGGACACACTTCACTGGCTGGACATCAACAACCCAAAGCCAGTGCCTGCTGCAAAGGTAAGAGTTTGGAATAAATCCTGATTTCAAGTGTAGAGGAGGCATCTACAGTGTGCAGAAGCTCCTGTATTACACCATGTCTTATTTTATTCTGTTTTCTTGTAACCCTTTTTCTGCAGAGAGGATGTCTACAGCGCTTCCTGCGTCGCTTCAGGAGGTCGTCTAGGAAGGGGTGAAAAGGCTGCCTATACAACATCTAGCAGCATACATACACTACATACATTCATTCATTCATTCATCATACATACATACACGGATAGATACATATATAGGTAGAGAGATAAATACATACATACATACTTACAGGTAGAGAGGTGGCAGGCATTAGGTGTTAGGGGTTTGGGGCAAAGTGGGTCACATCTGTGTTGATTGGATTTGGGTTTAGAGGCAAAGTGTTGAGGTCATGATATAGTTGAGAGGTCTAGTCAGTAGTTGTGCATTCAGAGGGATGAGGTTAGTTGGGGAAGGGCCCAGTGTGTAGACATAAACTGCCTGGTGCACATGATGTTGGGATAGTGGTATAGTTGGGTGTAGTGAGCTTGGAGGGGAGTGAGTCTGGGACGCCAGAATTCACTGCTGAGCCTTCTGGAGGTGTCGTAGGCCTAATTCAGCAAAACACTGATGAAGGGAGGTGCCTACCTGATGACCCCTGTGAAGAGCTTGCAGCATAGTGATTAGTGATTTATTGTATGGGTAAAGGGAAGGTAAGGTATTTGATGGTTGGGTTAAATGTAGCTGATTGGATCGTAAACGGCCACAGCAACTTAGTTGTCAGGTGTAGGTGCTCGTCATTTTTGTGTAGTTAAAGTTAAATGAATGGGAGAGTAGAGTATACAGGAAAAGGACTGGACTGGGCCCTATGTATAACTCCAGTTGTTAGGTGCAGGATTATGTCATCCTTCTGTATTATAACAAACACAAACAAACAGAAATAGATAGATGCATTGTGTACAGTGTAGAGCAAGTGCAGGGTTCAAATATTAGTAGCGATTGGTTGTTGATTGGACGATTGTTGCTGGCAGGTGTAGGTAGTGAACTATAGGTGATATCTTATGTAGCGAGCTTGGAGGGGAGTGAGTCTGGGACGCCAGACTTCACTGCTGAGCCTTCCGGAGGGGTTGTAGGCTTAATTCAGAGAAACTCTGATGAAGGGAGGTGCCTACCTGATGACCCCTGTGAAGAGCTTGCTGCATAAAGGCTGATTAGTGTATGATGGGTAAAGATTAGATGTTTGATGAATATTACTGATCTGACCATAAACAACCAGAGTAACTTAGCTGATCAGTGCTAGCATAAAAAATATAGATAGATAGATAGATAGATAGATATAAAGATATAAAGATATATATATATATATATATATATATATATATATATATATATATATATAAATATAAATAGATATATGATAAATATAAAGATATATATATATATATATAGATAGATAGACAGACATATATATTGATACATATATAGATAGATAGATAAATAGATATATAGATACATATATATATATATATATATATATATATATATATATATATATGAAAGATAGATATAGATAGATATATAGATATATGATAGATTTAAAGATATAAATAGATAGAGATATGATAGATAGATAGATAGACAGATATATAGATAAATATATAGATGTAAGATAGATAGATAGACAGACATATATATTGATACATATATAGATAGATAGATAAATATATATATATATATAAAAGATAGATAAAAAGATAATTATATATAGATAGATATGATAGATTTAAAGATATAAATAGATAGATAGATAAATTTATAGATACATTTGTAGATAGATATATAGATATATGATAGATAGATAGATAGATAGATAGATAGATAGATAGATAGATAGATAGATAGATAGAAATATAGACATAGATAGACAGATATATAGATAAATATATAGATGTATGATGGATAGATAGACATAGATATATAGATTAATAGATATATAGATACATATATAGATATATAATACAATAAAGATATATAGATATATGATAGATAGATAGATATAAATAGACATAGAGAGAGATAGATAGATAGATAGATAGATAGATAGATAGATAAATATATAGATGTATGATAGATAGATAGACATAGATATATAGATTAATAGATATATAGATAAATATATAGATGTAAGATAGATAGATAGACAGACATATATATTGATACATATATAGATATATATATGAAAGATAGATAGAAAGATAGATATAGATAGATATATAGATATATGATAGATTTAAAGATATAAATAGATAGATAGATAAATTTATAGATACATTTGTAGATAGATATATAGATATATGATAGATAGATAGATAGAAATATAGACATAGATAGACAGATATATAGATAAATATATAGATGTATGATGGATAGATAGACATAGATATATAGATTAATAGATATATAGATACATATATAGATATATAATACAATAAAGATATATAGATATATGATAGATAGATAGATAGATAGATAGATAGATAGATTTTTGATAGATTTAAAGATATATAGATAGATAGATATAAATAGACATATAGATAGATAGATAGACATAGAGAGATAGATAGATAGATAGATAGATAGATATAAATAGACATATAGATAGATAGATACAGTTGTGGTCAAAAGTTTACATACACTTGTAAAAAAACATAATGTTATGGCTGTCTTGAGTTTTCAATAAGTTCTACAACTCTTATTTTTCTGTGATAGAGTGATCGGAACACATACATGTTTGTCACAAAAAACAGTCATAAAATTTGGTTCTTTCATAAATTTATTATGGGTCTGCTGAAAATGTCACCAAATCTGCTGGGTCAAAAATATACATACAGCAACATTAGTATTTGGTTACATGTCCCTTGGCCATTTTCACGGCAACTAGGCGCTTTTGGTAGCCATCCACAAGCTCCTGGCAAGCTTCAGGTCGAATGTTTGACCACTCTTCTTGACAGAATTGGTGCAGTTCAGCTAAATGTGATGGTTTTCTTGCATGAACCCGTTTCTTTAGCACTGTCCACATGTTCTCAATGGGGTTTAAGTCAGGACTTTGGGAAGGCCATTCTAAAACCTTAATTCTAGCCTGGTTTAGCCATTCCTTTACCACTTTTGATGTGTGTTTTGGGTCATTGTCTTGTTGGAACACCCAACTGCGCCCAAGACCCAACCTTCGGGCTGATGGTTTTAAGTTTTCCTGCAGAATTTGGAGGTAATCCTCCTTCTTCATTATCCCATTTACTTTCTGCAAAGAACCAGTTCCACTGGCAGCAAAACATCCCCAGAGCATAATACTACCACCACCATGCTTGACAGTAGGCATGGTGTTCCTGGGATTAAAGGCCTCACCTTTTCTCCTCCAAACATATTGCTGGGTGTTGTGGCCAAACAGCTCAATTTTTGTTTCGTCTGACCAGAGAACTTTCCTCCAGAAGGTTTTATCTTTGTCCATGTGATCAGCAGCAAACTTCAGCCGAGTCTTAAGGTGCCTTTTCTGGAGCAAGGGCTTCTTTCTTGCACGGCAGCCTCTCAGTCCATGGCGATGTAAAACACGCTTGACTGTGGAGACTGACACCTGTGTTCCATCAGCTTCCAAATCCTTGCAGACCTGCTTCTTGGTGATTCTTGGTTGACTCTTGACCATCCTGACCAATCTCCTCTCGGCAGCATGTGATAGCTTGCGTTTTCTTCCTGATCGTGGCAGTGACACAACTGTTCCATGCACTTTATACTTGCGTATAATTGTCTGCACAGTTGCTCTTGGGACCTGTAGCTGCTTTGAAATGGCTCCAAGTGACTTCCCTGACTTGTTCAAGTCAATAATTCGCTTTTTCAGATCCACACTGAGTTCCTTTGACTTTCCCATTGTAGCTTTTGTAGCTGAGTCTAATCACTGGGTCAAATGAGCCCTATTTAAATGGGCTCATGAGAAGTCAACAGCTGTAGTCAATCAGAATCACTTACAAGAAGTGAAGAGGCCATGACATGAAGCTAATTTGATTGACACAACTCGCTACATCACCAAAATTGACAAATTTTGTTGCTGTATGTATATTTTTGACCCAGCAGATTTGGTGACATTTTCAGCAGACCCATAATAAATTTATGAAAGAACCAAATTTTATGACTGTTTTTTGTGACAAACATGTATGTGTTCCGATCACTCTATCACAGAAAAATAAGAGTTGTAGAACTTATTGAAAACTCAAGACAGCCATAACATTATGTTTTTTTACAAGTGTATGTAAACTTTTGACCACAACTGTAGATAGATAGATATAAATAGACATATAGATATATATATAGATATATAGATGTATATAGATAGATAGATGTATATAGATAGATAGATAGATAGATAGATAGATAGATAGATAGATAGATAGATAGATATAGCCATATAGATATAAAGATAGATAAATAGATAGATAGATATAAATGGAAAGGTAGATATAGATATAGATATATATAGATAGATATGTACATAGATAGATAGATAGATAGAGATAGATAGATAGATTTTTGATAGATTCATAGATAGATAGATAGATAGATAATAGATGTATATAGATAGATAGATATATAGATAGATATAAATGGATAGATAAATATATAAATAGACATATAGATATATAGATGTAGATAGATAGATGGATAGATAGATAGATAAAAAGATAGATAGATAGATAGATAGAAATGGATAGATAGAAATAGATATATAAATAGACATAGATAGATAGACAGATATAAATATATATAAATATATATATATATATATATATATATAGATAGATAGATATAAATGGATAGATAGATATATAAATAGACATATAGATAGATATGTACATAGATAGATAGAGATAGATAGATATATAAATAGATAGATAGATAGATATATAATAGATGTATATAGATAGATAGATAGATATATAGATAGATATAAATGGATAGATAGATATAGATATATAAATAGACATAGATATATAGATGTAGATAGATAGATGGATAGATAGATAGATAAAAAGATAGATAGATAGATAGATATATATATAGATATAAATGGATAGATAGATATATAAATAGACATATAGATAGATATGTAGATAGATAGATAGATAGATAGATAGATAGATAGATAGATAGATAGATAGATAGATAGATAGATAGATAGATAGATAATAGATGTAGATAGATAGATGGATAGATATAGATAGATATAAATGGATAGATAGAAATAGATATATAAATAGACATATAGATAGATAGACAGATATAAATATATATAGATAGATAAGGCACAGAAGAACAGATATATATATATATATATATATGTAGATATGTACATAGATAGATAAATATATATATATATATATATATATATATATATATGTATAGAGATAGATAAATAATTATAAATGGATAGATAGATAGATGGATACATAGATATAGATATATAAATTGACAGATAGATATCCATTTATATATCTTTTTATATATCCATCTATTATATATATATATCTGTCTATCTATATCTATATACCTATAAATCTATCTATCTATCTATTTATATATCTATTTATATATCTATCTATCTAGATATAGATAGATACATTTTTAGATAGATAAATAGATATATAGATATATGATAGATATAAAGATATATATATATAAATTTATGGATAGATTGATAGATAGATAGATAGATATATGATAGATATAAAGATATGTATATAGATAGATAAATAGATATATGATAAAAATAAATACATATACAGATATATAGATAGATATATAGATAGATAAATAGATATGTAGATATATGATATATAACGATATATATAGACCGATAAATAGATATATGATCAATATAAAGATATATACATATATAGACAGATAGATAAATATATAGATAAATATATGAGATATATATATATATATATATATATATATATATATATATATATATATATATATATATATATAGACAGATATATAGATAAATAGATACATGATATGGGTGTTGAAGTCCACTACGTGTGACTGGAGGATGCGGGTGAATAGACAGATATGCTGTATGTATATTTTTGACCCAGCAGATTTGGTGACATTTTCAGCAGACCCATAATAAATTTATGAAAGAACCAAATTTTATGACTGTTTTTTGTGACAAACATGTATGTGTTCCGATCACTCTATCACAGAAAAATAAGAGTTGTAGAACTTATTGAAAACTCAAGACAGCCATAACATTATGTTTTTTTACAAGTGTATGTAAACTTTTGACCACAACTGTAGATAGATAGATATAAATAGACATATAGATATATATATAGATATATAGATGTATATAGATAGATAGATGTATATAGATAGATAGATAGATAGATAGATAGATAGATAGATAGATAGATAGATATAGCCATATAGATATAAAGATAGATAAATAGATAGATAGATATAAATGGAAAGGTAGATATAGATATAGATATATATAGATAGATATGTACATAGATAGATAGATAGATAGAGATAGATAGATAGATTTTTGATAGATTCATAGATAGATAGATAGATAGATAATAGATGTATATAGATAGATAGATATATAGATAGATATAAATGGATAGATAAATATATAAATAGACATATAGATATATAGATGTAGATAGATAGATGGATAGATAGATAGATAAAAAGATAGATAGATAGATAGATAGAAATGGATAGATAGAAATAGATATATAAATAGACATAGATAGATAGACAGATATAAATATATATAAATATATATATATATATATATATATATAGATAGATAGATATAAATGGATAGATAGATATATAAATAGACATATAGATAGATATGTACATAGATAGATAGAGATAGATAGATATATAAATAGATAGATAGATAGATATATAATAGATGTATATAGATAGATAGATAGATATATAGATAGATATAAATGGATAGATAGATATAGATATATAAATAGACATAGATATATAGATGTAGATAGATAGATGGATAGATAGATAGATAAAAAGATAGATAGATAGATAGATATATATATAGATATAAATGGATAGATAGATATATAAATAGACATATAGATAGATATGTAGATAGATAGATAGATAGATAGATAGATAGATAGATAGATAGATAGATAGATAGATAGATAGATAGATAGATAGATAGATAGATAGATAGATAATAGATGTAGATAGATAGATGGATAGATATAGATAGATATAAATGGATAGATAGAAATAGATATATAAATAGACATATAGATAGATAGACAGATATAAATATATATAGATAGATAAGGCACAGAAGAACAGATATATATATATATATATATATGTAGATATGTACATAGATAGATAAATATATATATATATATATATATAT